>NC_134710.1:160670031-160970031 GCF_043290135.1 Rhipicephalus microplus
TATGCTGCACACAAGCGAAGCATTTGACTGAGAAGAAGAGATGAGAAAAGGTATCACAACAACTAGAGTGGGAGCGCTGCCGCGCGACCTACCACCTTAGTTGTTATATTGTCACAAAATGTGCGCTCTACTAGGCGCGAGCGCCGCCACCAGGTTCCCCTTGAGAGTGCTCGCAACCAAAAAACAACCATTAAAGACAGTGCCACAACGCGTGAGACATTACCACCTGGAAACAGCCGCCAGCACTGCCTAGCAAGACGGAGAAGAATCGAGAGAGAAGGAATGATGCTGCTGCTTGTGACACTACCGTCGGCGGGTGTTCCAGAGAAGACGGGAAGCCTTCGTAGCTTCTGCTATGCTGCACGCAAGCGAAGCATTTGACTGAGACTAACAGCTGCCCACCGCTGCATGCTTTATAGCCTTGCGCCCGGATTTCAGATGGTTTCGGGGGCCTTCGCTGGTGTGGAGCACAGCAGAGGCTACGGACGCTTCAGGTTTCTTCTGGTACTTTCCGCCGACGGTGGCGTCGCAAGTCGCAGCGTCATTCCTTCTCTCTTGATCCTTCTCCGTCTTTCAAGGCGATGTCAGCGGCTGTTTTCAGGTGGCAAAGAGGTTGACGTGCCGCTGTTTGGTGTCTGACGAGTTGTCATGTTGTTTTTAATGGTTGTTTTTTCATTTCGCTCACTTTGAAGGGGAATCCACTGGCGGCGCGGCTGCCTTCAATTGTTCGAAGGAGGCGCGCATGCCTTATGGAGCACTCGTGTTGTGACATTTGGTACCAACCCAAAGCGAATTTAGCTGCGCTCTGGCGGCTTTCATTTAAAAGGTGCATAGTTAGAGTCAGCATTACCGCGACTTTTGTTCCCTCAATGAAGTTTTAGCTGATTTTCTTTGAGAGAAGCCCACATTATCTAAGTATTCTCCGAGATTTTCCAGACTAACCAAAATCCCTGCGATTTCCGGGTTTTGCCGGTTTTCTCGGTTGGTAGTGTTACAAAGCAGTAACGAAGTCCTTGGGCCGGATGGCCCCAAGCGTGCATTCCAGTCATCTCGGGCATTCTGTGTGGGGGCGGGTCGTCACCTGCCCCGGCTCTGTTTGGCCCCAAGCGTGCCTTCCCGTCATCTCGGACATTCTGTGAGGGGGCGGGTTGTCACCTGCACCGGCTTTGTTTGTCTCGGCTGTGCGCTTTGCCTGCGGGGCAGTGGCTACGGGCGGGCCCCTCTGGAATGTGCGGAAGGCCGGTTGTGTGCTACAGGAGGGACTGCCGTGAATTTCTCCTGCGTGGTCGCTTCCGAGTCCCCGCGCGTGTGCCACGTGCATCTGCCACGTGTGTGAAGTGACACTTGTGTTGTGCTCTCCATGAGTAATTGATTCCCCGAAGAGACATTCCGCCTATATCTACGGAACTGCACGGCGAGGCAGGAGAGCAGCCCGCCAGAAGCAATCTGGAGAGCGTCGCGAGAAGAGTCGTCGTTCGGACGTTACTGTCCAACATGTTGCAAATCAACGTCTTGTTAAGTTTTCCTTTACCCTTGTCCCTCTGCCTCAGCTCTCGAGAGTTCTGAACGTCCACGTGGCCTGCGGAATGACGACCACCACCCAGCTCCACGCTACCTACTGGGTCCGCTGCGGCCACCGACGCGGCTCGTAACAACTGGATGGCAGCGACGGGATTCTGCTCACGCCAAGTCGCAACAAGCTCGGGCCAGCATCGGGACCGTCTCCGCTGAGATCATGGCTGCAGGGTGTGGTGAGTGCTTGACTTTTCTTCACTGAGATTTTACCAGGCTTTATCTAGAGTTTTGTAGGAAAGGTGGTAAATTTGGATAACTACTCTACGTTGACCTGTGCATGGGAACGTAGCGTCCTAGTAGTAGTGAAGTTAGCAGCACTTGTAGCAACCATGAATCTGAAGGCACTGAATAAACCGCTTTTGCTAGAGTTAGCTAAAAGTTTGGGTTTGGATGTTCGTGAGCAAATGACCAAGCCAGAGATTATCGAGGCTATTGAGAACCTTAACGCAGACGACGACGAGCTCTCAGAGTGTCTAGAGCTGATAGACGAACATGAAAGGCGCAAAGCTGAAGAGAGAAATGAGAGGCTCATACGCGAAGCAGCAGAAAGGGATCTTGAGATGAAGCGCCTTGAAATCGAGCTGCTCAAAGCTCGAGGTAGTAGTGAAGGTAGCGAAGCGTCTAGCGGAGTAGAACGGAAGTCGTTCAGGATGAAAGACCTAATGCAACCTTACCGCTCCGGAGAGGACATGGGTCTGTTCTTGGTAAATTTCGAGCGCACATGCGAGAAGGCGCGTGTTACCAAAACGATGTGGCCGCACTGCTTGCTTACCCTACTACCCTGTGAGGCTACCGAGGTAATTGCCCGCTTGACAAAAGAGGAAACAGATGATTACGACCAAGTTAAGTCGAGCCTGCTAAAGAAATATAGATTGTCAGCAGAAGCATTTAGGCAGAAGTTCCGGAGCGCCGTAAAGCAGAAAGACGAGTCGTATGCTGATTTCGCATACAAGTTAATGTCTAATATGAGGGAGTGGCTCAAAGAGGCTAAGGCGTTCGAGCATAAAGATAAAATCGTGGAGTGTTTCGGACTCGAGCAGTTTTACCGTTGTTTGCCCCAAGACGTTAGGCTCTGGGTGCAAGACAGGGAGGAGGTAACCACTGTGTCGAGGGCCGCGGAGCTAGCGGAGGATTTTGTTTCGCGCCGCGCGCTTGATAGAAGAGAAATTCCCCAGTGGGAGGGCCAAATCAAAAAGGCAACTGGGTGGAGGGGACATTCAGTCCAAGAGAATCGAGAGCGCAACACTGGTCCCGAAAAGCAAAGGGAGGTAAGTAATGAGACCACGGTTGAGGAAAAGCACCAAAACAGTGCGTTTGAAAAGAGGCGACCACTTGTGTGCTATAAATGCCACAAGCCAGGTCACATTGCGGCCGTCTGCAAGAGTCCAAAAGTTGTTTGCTTCTCAGTCGACAGCGAGGGTGAAAACATGCGACTGCTGGAGCCATATATCAGAGAGCTGATAGTAAATGGAAAAGAGTGTCGCGTGCTGCGGGATTCGGCAGCGACAATGGACGTGGTCCATCCCTCGTATGTTGAAGCTGAACATTTCACAGGAGAGTGCGCTTGGATTAAACAAGCAGCGGAGCCATCAAGCGTATGCCTTCCGATTGCTAAGGTATGCATCGAGGGCCCCTTTGGCGCATTGCACACAGAGGCTGCAGTATCTGCTTATTTGCCAAAGCAGTATGCATACTTGTTTTCAAACAGATCCGATTGGTTACTAGGACAGAAGAACCTAGCGTACGGGGATGGGGTTGTGTGCGCGCTCACTCGCTCAAAGGCGCGAGAACTCGCAACTAGAGCCGCACCGCTCGATGTTCCCTCGAGAATCACCGAGAAAGCCGGAGATGGAGAGCCCACTAACACGGTAGACACGATCACAACAAGCACTGATCAAGTGAGCGATGAAGGCGCGGATGAAAACGAGGAAGACCCTCTTGAATCTGGAAGTGTGTGTGAGGAAATGATTACTCCTGCATCTAGTAGCCTGCAGACTTTGCTGAGAGTGGATCGATCGTCCCTTATAGAGCAGCAAAGAGCAGACCCCACTCTTCAAAATATAAGGAGTCAGACTAATGAGGGTACTTCAAAGAAAAACGTGATGTATCAGAACAGGGCCGGGATACTTTATCGTAAGTATCTAGATTGCAGACGGGTGCAGTTTGATCAGTTAGTGGTACCGGAACGTTACCGCCGTGATCTTTTACACTTAGCTCACGGTAGCTCATGGTCGGGTCACTTGGGGGTCAAAAAAACGAAGGATCGCCTGCTGCAGGAATACTATTGGCCGGGTTGTTTCCGGAAAATAGAGAATTTTGTCAGAACCTGCGACACCTGTCAGCGTGTAGGAAAACCAGGGGATAAGGTTCGTGCCCCAATGAAGCTCGTGCCAGTGATCACTGAGCCCTTTCGACGACTCGTGATCGACACAGTAGGGCCTCTTCCAACAACAACATCCGGTTACCGTCATGTCTTAACAGTAATTTGTCCCGCGACCAAGTTTCCTGAGGCAGTGCCTTTAAAGAAACGAAGCTCGGTAGAAGTGGTAAACGCGCTGTTGTCTATTTTCGCACGCGTTGGTTTTCCCGCTGAAATACAGTCCGATCAAGGGACCGTTTTTACGAGTGCACTGACTACAACTTTCTTAGAGAAATGTGGAATCCGATTAATCCACAGCTCGGTGTATCACCCCCAGTCAAACCCAGTAGAAAAGTTACACTCGGTAATGAAACGCGTCCTTCGAGCACTCTGTTTCAAGCGCAAAGTCGACTGGGATGCGTGCTTGCCAGCAACCATGTTTGCGCTCAGGACTGCACCTCATGAAGCCACTGGATTTACCCCGGCAGAATTGGTCTACGGTCGCTCTCTGCGATCCCCACTCCGTATTCTTCGGGAGTCATGGGAAGGGCGAGCGGAAGACCCTACGGTGGTTGAATATGTGCTAACTCTGCTAGAAAGGTTGCATAGAGCACAGGAGCTGGCAGGGGATGAGATGAGCAAGGCACAGGCTCGGGCCAAACGCTACTACGACAGGTCGGCAAGATCACGCCGGTTTGAAGCTGAAGATCAAGTAATGCGGCTGAAACCTTCACCAATGAATAAACTAGATATCCAATGGGAAGGTCTGGCGGAAGTCGTTCAAAGGCTGTCCGACACAAACTATCTGGTAAGGATGCCAGGTAGACGTAAGACGCAGCAGATCTACCACAGCAATCTGCTCAAACCGTATCGAGAGAGAGAGGTTGTCGTAAACATGGCGGTAAACGTGCCCGAAGAGCCACCACTAGATTTCCCCTTTTCGGGAGCGGAAATAAAGGAGGATAACGCTGGTCAAACGCTCAAGGCCATGGTTGAGGTAGCTGAGCTCACAGCTAACGAGAAGCGTGACCTAGAAAGCCTCCTGATAGAATATGAGGACATGTTCTCGGAGAAACCGGGCCGAACAAATTTGGTAGTGCATGACATAGAGCTTGCGGCCACTCAGCCCGTGCGGTCAAAGGCGTATCGAGTGTCGCCACGTCAGCGTGCCATTATTGAGACCGAGATTAAAAGAATGCTCGAGCTCGATGTGATTGGAGCTTGTGAAAGCGATTATACCTCTCCGCTTATATTAGTGGAGGTTCCTGGAAAAGATCCGCGACCATGCGTTGATTACCGGAGGTTAAATCACCTAACGAAGGATCAGACCTACCCCATACCAAATATAGAGGAAAGAATTGAGGCAGTAAGCAGTGCTAAGTACATCTCTACCTTCGACCTCATTCGGGGTTATTGGCAGGTGCCTTTGACCGAAAGGGCCAGCAGATATGCGGCGTTTATTTCTCCCATAGGAACATACCGCCCTAAGGTGTTGAGCTTCGGCTTAAAGAATGCCCCCTACTGTTTCTCGGCTCTCATGGACAAGGTATTGCGGGGTTTAGAGGGGTTTGCCCTGCCTTATCTGGATGATGTAGCAGTATTTTCAGGGTCATGGTCCGAACATCTCACCCACTTGCGAGCAGTGCTTCAACGTTCCGCGAAGCAGGTCTGACCGTGAAGGCTCGGAAGTGCCAACTTGGCCGAGCAGAGGTTACTTACCTGGGTCACATAGTGGGGCAAGGCCACCGCAGACCTTCCGATGTCAAAGTGGCGGCAGTTAATAATTTTCCGCAGCCCCGGACAAAGACAGATGTGTGGTCGTTCCTAGGATTGGCAGGGTACTACCAGCATTACATTCCCCGTTATTCAGAGTTGGCCAGCCCGCTCACTGACGCTCTTAGAAAAACCGAACCTCAAATTCTGGAGTGGGATGAGAAAAAAGCGAGGGCATTCTTAGCGCTGAAAAATGCGCTCATAAGCCAACCTGTACTTCAAGCCCCCGACTACGCTAGACCCTTCGTGGTTCAGTGCGATGCAAGTGACCGCGGCATGGGCGTAGTATTGTGTCAGAGAAACGACGCAGGAGAGGAACATCCCGTGCTATATGCAAGCCGCAAACTAACTGTAAGGAAGGAAGCCTATAGCGCTTCAGAGAAAGAATGCGCCTGTGTTGTATGGGCGGTTCAGAAGCTCGCATGCTATCTCGCGGGATCAGAGTTTATTATCGAGACGGACCACTGTCCCCTCACGTGGTTGCAAACGATGTCGCCTAAGAACGGCCGGCTACTTCGCTGGAGCTTGCTATTGCAACAATACTCTTTCGAAATTCGTTACAAGAGAGGCAAATTGAATGGCAACGCTGACGGCTTAAGTCGTTGTTTCTAGGGATCTTGATGGCGTCAGGTAATCTGGCTTGGGTATTTAGGTTCCATTTTTTTGTATGTGTGTGACAGGTTTACAATTGCTTTTTTTTGTATTTGTGCTTTATCACGACACGTGTTTGTGAATTTGAGCAGCCTATTTCAGGTTGGGTTGTTAGAATTGCTGCTGCTATTGTAATGAAGAACAGGTCGTTTTGGATGAATTAAAAGCCTGGTGGGTCTCAGGAAGAGAGTATGGGCGCTTGCCTGCTTGGCAGTTGTGTTTCTCGCGTGGTGGACACATGTGCTGTCTTTCGAGAAGGAATGTTGGCCAGCAGAGCGGGAGCCTTTCTCCAATTTTGGACGACGCTACCAGAGGCTGCAGATCACCAGGGTGACAGGGGATTGCTGCAGAGCCGCATCGAGGTGGCCACGGCTTCAGCACACCAGCATTGTCTTCATCGACCTCTCCCCACAAAGGTGCATGACCTTCGTACGTCGAGGTCTCGGCCGGCCGCCGGGGAAGCTGTTACAAAGCAGTAAAGAAGTCCTTGGGCCGGATGGCCCAAAGCGTGCCTTCCCGTCATCTCGGACATTCTGTGTGGGGGCGGGTCGTCACCTGCACCGGCTCTGTTTGGCCCCAAGGGTGCCTTCCCGTCATCTCGGACATTCTGTGTGGGGGCGGGTGTTGTCACCTGCACCGGCTCTGTTTGTCTCGGCTGTGCGCTTTGCTTGCGGGGCAGTGGCTACGGGCGGGCCCCTCTGGAATGTGCGGAAGGCCGGTTGTGTGCTACAGGAGGGACTGCCGTGAATTTCTCCTGCGTGGTCGCTTCCGAGTCCCCGCGCGTGTGCCACGTGCATCTGCCACGTGTGTGAAGTGACACTTGTGTTGTGCTCTCCATGAGTAATTGATTCCCCGAAGAGACATTCCGCCTATATCTACGGAACTGCACGGCGAGGCAGGAGAGCAGCCCGCCAGAAGCAATCTGGAGAGCGTCGCGAGAAGAGTCGTCGTTCGGACGTTACTGTCCAACATGTTGCAAATCAACGTCTTGTTAAGTTTTCCTTTACCCCTGTCCCTCTGCCTCAGCTCTCGAGAGTTCTGAACGTCCACGTGGCCTGCGGAATGACGACCACCACCCAGCTCCACGCTACCTACTGGGTCCGCTGCGGCCACCGACGCGGCTCGTAACAGTAGTCACCCTGCAGTGCCTATTTAGGAACTATCCTTATAAGCTCACCCTCTTCCACACACCCACAGAATATTGCATATGGGACACGACAGGTCTTGCTGCACTTGAGAGTTCATATGATACATCAAGATGATGCAAGTTTTCGGTTAAGATTTGCTGTATAATTACGATAGCAGTAAAATGCATTTTTGCAAATTCCAATATTCATAAAAACAATTGCAGCTAGGATTAGAGACCAAATGGTTCAAAAACGAGGTAAGCCAAACACAAAAATACAGTATGGTGCGAAGAACTTTATTTAAGGACCCTGAGAAATAAAACAATTATAATGTTTTGAAAATCGACATGCAAATTAAGCACTACACCCAATACCACGAGCGGGATGCATTACTATCAGCACATACTCAAATATTTTAAATTAGCTTATGATTCAGGTTTCAAATGACATGGGTGCAACAGGCTTACCTGGTGAGCACACCGTGGTGGTGGAAAGTTGGGTCCTTTTACAAGAAGCCAGTTGTTTTTTTTGATGTTGTAGACAAAAAGCTCATTGTACATGATCGTCTGAAAGAAATTCAAGGAAAATGAAAGTGATCAAAAGAATGTCCACTGCATGTTAACTAAGCAGCACTACCAATTAACTAAGCTGTGGGTCATAGTTGACCACATAGCACATGCCACATGATGCAGACCGTCAATGAGTACAGCTTGTCTTGTCACTATTACATTTAGTTTGCTTTCTTTTCAAGTATTCACCAATTCTGCGACCAATAAATGCAGCTGTGCAACACATCACCCTGGGAAATCTTTGCAAAGGCGACAGATTGTTGAAGTGCACGATCTCAACTATTATGAACAAAAAAAGTGAGTACAAGGACAACAAGAAGTTAACATGATGACTGCAAAGCTTAGAAGTAACTATGTCACACCACATTAAAGGAGTACTGACACGAAAAATTTGGCCTCGCGTTTTTCTGCTGCAATGCATTGCTGTAGGGCTGTTAGTCAGGACACGACACATTGTTTGCTGCAGCACGCGACAGATAAATAATTGCAGGCCCCTTATTATCGATCAGTTTAAGTTTCGCTTTGAGAGAGTTCCAAAAGCTGGGTGCAACTGTCGCCACCTAGCGTGTGCAACTCTTGACCATGTCAGCACACATAACAGTGACGCACTTCTGCACGATTCGCAACAAGAATTACTTTCGAATAGGAAACAGCACTGGAATGTCGCCAAACACAAAACTTTCTAAGCGAGCGCCACGGCCACGCACTCGCAACCAGCCGCCAAGAAATATAGACTTCGGAAACTAACGCGTCAAAAAAAAAAAAAAAAAAAAAAAAAAAAAAAAAAGAAAAGAAACGGCTATGACGTCATCATAACTTGTTTTGTTGACCGCAGCGTGGTGACGTGAAGGAAGTAGCGGGTCACCTCGGGGTCACCACCGAGGGAGTCTATAGCGCTATGAAGTCGGTCACTTACGCAGACTTCAAAATTAATTGAAAATACCTTCCAAGCTATACTCGCTTTTGATATCTTGCAGATGATATACGGATGTTCACGAGAATCGACCTCGCCGGCTATCTCAGCCCCGAAATTTTGTCAGTACCCTTTTAAATAATTTATTTTCAAATAGTTTGTTAGCACTTGAACGTTAAAGGTTTTCATCAGAGGTCCCAAAGTGCACCCTTAAGCTGAATTTACACAATGGACTTGATTACGAACAAATCAGTCGTGTAACATGCGACATGATTCAAATCTCTCCGCAGCCAGCATTTACACATCAGGGGAGTATTCACGCTACAAGCAGCATTTCAGTATTGCCATCTCTGGATCCCAACTGTGATTTAGGCCTCCACCGTTTCATGAATTGCTTTGCGCAGACCAAAGAGAGAATGCAGGAATGACCAACATATAATGACATAATACACAATCTGCAGGCTCGAATCGCAATTTCGGGTATTGTGTGAACACAGCTTTAGGGATAAAAACCAATACAGTGTTCGCAAAATGTAGACAAATAAACTTCATTCTAAGAAACCAGGCACTGATCATTCATGAGATATATTATATATGAGAACAACTTGGGATGTCAGCTCAGCATAATGAACATAGGTGGTCAAGACAGGCTTTGCAGTCTGTGGGCAAACACAGGAAGATTCCTGTGGCTGACAATCCTTTGCTGTAGTGAGTCCTCTGCTGTAGCATACAAAGATGAAGTTGGTATGACTGCTTATAATATAAGCAAATACAGAGCTTTTACCAGCATTTCCTGATTGTACAACTACTGGAAATGCTTCTATTATGGCTGCCTATTTTCGCAGTTTTTTTTTTTTGTTTTGTTTCACAGTACTGTTATTAAAGTTTGACATAGCCTTAAATGGTTACCTACACCTATTATATGGTTCAATCAAATGAGCCCTTGTTTTGTTCATAAGCAATTGTACAGGTGCTTTTAGAATAATTCGGAACGCCGAACACGCAGCCACTCGCTAGTGAAGCGATCCGACGGAATAATACAGGCAAGGTCCGCGCGTGCGCGGTCTGCCTAGCGAGCAAGCTTATCTCCCTAGTGCATTAAATTGGCACTGTCTTGCTTCAAAAAAAGTAGCGCTGGTGCTATTAAGCAATATGATGAGAGCTGAAAGGATAGGCGCCTTTAGCATGCCAAGCCCCGTAATTCATTGAGATGAAAACTAGTCAATGCTTGACGGCATGCACTCTCGTTTCTCTGCCTCCAGTCTGGAAGACTACACGCAAGTAAGGCAGCATGGCTAGAATGGCATCACTGCCTTAACTATGTTAGTATGTTTTGCAACGTGCTAGTTCTTGCTTTAATTCTCTTGCAATCAGTGTTTCTACTAGTTGGTTATATGAGGACAATACGTACTATCAAAGACACTCCCCTTACAGGTGTGTTTGCAATATTCTTAATAAAACATTTTAGAAAATGGAATGAGATGTTTGTGAAAGCGAATTTCAGGCAAAGGACTGATTTTGTGCGTCCTTCATTAAGCTCTGCACTACTCCAGAGTTTTTTATTCCCGGACCACATATCACGGTTCGCATACCTTCATGCACCAATCAATTGTAGAATCTGGGCACTTGGTAACGAGTATTTTTACATTTCAATCACATGTCGTTTCTTGCCACAGACATTTGCTTTTCATCAGAGATTCTATACAATGCTAGTCAGCAACAGTCTGTATCAGCTAAATGCAAAACAAATAGCATCATAGCAGAGATATAGTTATAGCAGGAAGAACACTGTTTATTTTTCTATACTAAACAAAGAATAGAAATGTAACTGTGTTTGGTCGACGTGCCCATGGTTGCATAAGACAAAAACGCTGACCTTTGCCAGTGTTAGTCACAATCACCTCTGGTAAATATTCTGATTAAATGATGAATACGGCCTCACGTAATCAAAGGAAAAAAAACACCGACACAATCAAACACACATGGATGCAAAATGGCTTATTTTCCAACTCAAAGTATGTGCACACAGAGCTTGTCACAGACACCAACCACCCAACCCCCTTATCAAAGCACTATCGTTTCATAGCAACGCAACGCAAGTCTGCGTGCACTAGGGAGCAACACTTGCTTTCTAGAGAGACCACACATGCGCAAACCATCATACTACTTTTCTGCGAGCACACTCCGCAGACGAGCGGCTGCATGTCCGGTGTTTCGAATTATTTTAAGAGCGCCTGAACACATGACATTTTAACAATGCTAATTTTTCCCGTTTCTCTGAATTTTAATTCTGAATAACTTAGGGCTCAACTTGGCCTAAAGTTTTAAATGTAGCAAAATCTACTCAAGCTGGCACAACAATCAATGAATGAGGAATTTTTTTAAAGGAGCCATGGCACCAAGGTTTTGAGACTGAACTGCAGATTGCACAATGTCCATATGCTTCCCACAACAAACTTGCGAAGTTTAAGCACATTCAATACAGTAGAAAACTTGCACTGGAATTCTGAATGCTATAGCAGATATGGTAGTGCAGCAACCATTAGTGAATACCAATCCTATAAGCAGTTTTTGCACAGTATGAAAACAAGATGCGATTCCAAGTGATTGAGTTCATGTAATTCACAGCTGTTTGCTGCAGCATTTTGCGGAGCAAGCGAAGAAATTGTGGGCACAAACAGAGATGCCTTCATCGTGCCAGAGCATGTGGAGCAATATGTCCAGTGTGGCATCACATCGTTTCATTGCAAACGACACAATGGTGGATCTCCATTTTCTGATGTGTCACAATACCTGCCAACATAGCAGTTGTTGTCGGTAGGGCTTAATGGGCAGTACTTTCAAATTAAAATTTCAAGTTGAAATGTCTGCTTAGTCTAGTTTTTTGGGTATGTCGCTAACCATATTGGCTCTCTACTCTGAGTTACAATGACAAAGCTGAAATCAGTTGGATGACCATATCATGGCCAATTTAAGATACCTGAGAGCCAAAGCAGGTGTGTCCTTTCACTTATTGAAACAAGATGCTGCAAAAATGACAACCACCTGCTGTGACATGACACTTGACTAAAAGATTTGTTCCAGAATAGCCAGACCCATTTAGAGGTCAACACCATTTTATCTTAACGTAAGCTAAAATTCTTGCCGTTCGAATTATTTTATCACCCTAAAGCAAATTTTGACTTTCTGGATTTTTTTTTGTTCGCTGATTGGTGAACCTACCCTTGAAGTGAATGTTGCAAAGACATGTCTTTCGTCGAGTTTCGATGAAGGTAAAATGAGCTGAATCGCAATTTTCATGTTGACACGCCCGGTTTGTGATGCTAGCTTTTTGTTCGTTTTTGTTTTGCACGTTAGTGAACACCTTTCGGGCCTTTTTCCGACCACTGGCGACTACACGTGTTTTACCATCAAATTGCAGCGGTGACAACATTAACGGATAATAATAATAATAAACGTTCCATACCTTTTTTCCATTGTAGTATTCGCCACCAAATAGCAAAAGTTCGTCTTTTTCTGGATGGGCGCACAACGTAGCCCCGCTCCTGCAGAAAAACGAAAATCAAACGCGTGAACGACAGCTATGTCACAGTGGAACAAATAACGAGTACGGCCAGGTATGGCCAATTCATCACCTGCAAGAGGGAGGCCCTACGAGCTCTTCGGTAATCTGTAGTTTCTTGCGATCTTCCTCAACAAACTGTGCGATCAGCGTTTCAATGTCATCCTAAAATAGGGAAAAGAAACAGCTTCACATGTGACATGCTACTGGGGCTACCAGCACTACCAACTATAATTACCTCGCCATTTGCGGCCAATTCCTTCTTCAGTTTCTGTAATGCCTTTTTTTCTGTCTTTGCAGTAGTCTTCTTCGCACCTTGGCCCTTCTTTTTCTCCTTTTTCGCCATTTTTGTAGCGACCTTAAGTACAATTAAGTGCCAACCCCGCTCAGCATCACGCTGATCCTTCCGTCTCCTCCAGGCAAGCGTGGATTCTATGCACGGAGGAAGGGTGATTCTATGCGTTGGTCCTCCGTGGTTGGCAGCGTAGTGGTAGGTACTCTCTGAGGCTGTGATGCAATGCTGCCAACCTTCAGAGCCACCTTTTCCCTCACTGGAGTAAAAAAATTCTCCAGATTTCTCTAGAATTTTTTTGCAGAGCAATTTTATAAAGACTAATGTGTTTGCGCAGTGGAAAACAATTTACAAGTTCCCTTTTATGATATAATGGTGTACTAGTTTGAAAACATTCGCCAAAATTACCGTGCCGAAGGTGAAAAAATGTTGCAGTACAAGATGAAAAGCTTTAAACAACATTTTATTCCACGAAATCACAAAGGCAAGCGGTAATCACAAGGGGGGGGGGGGGCGAGGAGACGTAGAATCGCGGTATTTTATTCAAATCACCAAGAAAGAAGGATTGCATGTAGGCCGAAGAAGGGATAAATTATCGAAATAATGTTTAGGACCACTGCTAGATGTTCAATGCAAAATTCAAAACATAGCAAGCAAGTTACATAATAATAATAATAATAATAATAATAATAATAATAATAATAATAATAATAATAATAATAATAATAATAATAATAATAATAATAATAATAATAATAATAATAATAATAATAATAATAATAATAATAACCCGAACGAGTATATAAAGCGCAGTGCGTGAAATATTTCAGTGAGCAAGCTTCAAAAAAATTAACCAATTTTATTATTTTGCAATTCTGTTATTATTTTGCAACTCTCCTGCAAAAAATGCTTAGGGGTGTTCGTATAAAACATGAAGTGATGCGCGCTTACATAACTTATAAACAATTAATGACTTGGAGAACGTACTTTCAAGCTTTGTCATGATATCTGATACACGATGTTGTGACGAAAAATAGTTTAACCATGAAAGCATATTATGCTGCGAGGCAGTTCATCTCTCGCAACTTACTGAATGGTTACGAAAAGATATGCTTATTAGAAATGTTGAGTGCCATATATTCGTTTCAAATATACCATTGCAGTCTTCCACTGGCCATTTTTTCTACCAACTTTTTTTTTTTTTTTCAGCTTTGAAAATAACCGCATACATTCAGCCTACTGGGGGGGGGGGGGGGGGTGATTTTAAATGAAAAGAAGAGAAAGAGAAAAGTGAGCCCCGTAACTGTTTCTCGTGGGTAAACACCTCAACAGTTCACGAGGGATGGGGGTAGAGAAGGGAATAAAAGGATATTATTAAAAGGTAGAGAGATAGAGAGAGAGAGGAAGGAGAGAGCGAGGCGCAGGGACAGGGAGCGACGGAATTAAGGAGAAAACAGGAAAGAAGGACACGGTTGCAGGAGTCCGATAGGCATTGCGCCGTGCTCCCGACCGGGTTGCAGAAATTAGGTGCCTTTTCTCATCTTCTAACCACTACCAGGAGTCCGAGGACGGGGCTAGGGTGGCTGGAATGGCCGCCCTAACGGGGCACCACTGGGAGCTCTTGTCGGCGACAGGAGATGGCGTAGGGCTAATTCAGTCGGCCAGAGCCACGAGAGGAGGTCGGGGCCAGAGCTACGAGTCGGAGATCGCGAGGGCACAACCGGTCGGCACGGAATCCAGCGAGCGAGTGGAAGTGGTGTGTAGGTGTTCTGTGGTGGTACTACATGATTTTGGTATAGTTACCATGGCAACTGTTTACAAACTCAGACCTCCATGTGTGCGCGAACGTTGCTCGAATCACCTCCAAGGGAGCTCTTTCTACAGTTCCTGTGACGCTAGTGAAATACTCTACATTGCACGTCACCAGGCCCATAACTTCGCGATCTTCGTCCAAAACTCAGAATGATGGATTCTCGACCAACAACGTCGTCATCTAACAGACCTCAGTCTCCAAACATACGGTCCTTCACCGCGGCCACACAGCGCAGCGGACTTCTTGGCGCAGTTAGTCGCCTAAGCGGGCGACCGGGCACCCGCGCAGGCCCTCCTACGGCAATGCTTTCGCAAATGAACATTCCAGAGCGGCCTATGACCCAGCATGGCCTTGTGGCGCCTAAGACTGGTTTTAAATCGTCACAGCGACAGATTCAAGACAAAAGTTATTTTATCGGCTTGCTGAGAGCAAAAATGACAGAACTGAGTGTGGAGACTAATCACTTGCAACGAGAAAATGAATTACTTGCACAAGAGCAAGCTACTTACTCGTCATATGAAAAGAAAGCAGAAGCTTTAAGTGCTGAACTAAAGGAGCTGCAAGGTGAAATGGCGGACTACAACTTGCTTGTCGACAAGTTGAACACGGATGCAGACATGGAAGATGTCAAGGAAGAGTACAGAGAACTTAAGGTAATAATAAAAGTAGTTTATTTTTTAGCTCATAGAGCAAGCTCCCAAGTTTTGCCACTTACCCCTGTATTCAGAAATGCACCTTATATTGAAGCCACAACTTGATTTGGTCAAGTCAGGCTCACCCTAACATATGGTGTAAATACATCCAACATAACACAGTTAGTGTTTTTGGCATGTTCACATATGGTGTTATCTGAAGCCAGACATGACAAAGTTATTGCTTCAATATATTCAAGGCAGATTCTCCTTGGTGCACAGGTGGCTTCGGTTATTTTAGTAAAGCAAGGAAAGGTGTTAGTTGGTGTACGACTGTGCAGCACATTCTTGCACACTGAAAGAATATAAGCAAAGATGAAGCGCAGTGCTATTTGGGCTTCCTCCTTCTAGCATCTTGTGTTATTTCAGTGCAGAAACTCAAAACTATGCAATCATACTATATTTAATTTTTCACTTGTGGGCATCTGTTCCTTTGGTTAAACGGTACATATAGGGTATCCCAAATATCACACAGCACCGTTTTAAAAAAGAGCAACGTTGTTATGCCAAGCACACCTGATGCATATTGTATCCTGTATACAGTAGTAATTTATGTTAATTATGTTTGGTTAATTATTCTTAATTACATTTCTAACTTGACAAATACTCACGTAATCATTAAAATGCCAATGAGACTTTCAACAACGTACAATGACACGTCACTTGACTGCACTGCACATCAGGAAGCAGCGTCCTCAAACAAAGTCACTGTAAAGTAGCAGGTCAAGACTGCACTCCAATCTTTTGCAGGGGGAGCTTAGTCGCATGTTATTTTTCATATTTTACGTACTTTTTGTTAGCCGGAAAAAAATCCAGCTCGTAATTGGCACGTTTCTGAGAATAGAAGTTAGATGTTATTTGAACATGCCTACATATGCCTCATTGACATTTTGATAATTAGGTGAGTATTTGCTAGTTTTAATTACAATTATGGGTAATTAACTGAACCTCATTAATAAAATAATTAGGAGTGACTACTGCAGTATACTGGGAACAATTTGGACAAGTTTGCCTCGTATAATGACGTTCCTCTTTTTTTTAATCATGCTGCTTGATATTCAAGACCCCCTGTATATTCTATGACTGTTTCAAGAGCACTGTACAAAATGTGTAATATATGAATAAATGTAACAGAAGCACATAAACCACATACACGTATGCAAGCAATGCTTTGTTCTAAAACTTTTTTTTTCATTTTAGATTTATTACAGCTCTCTAGTTATTCTTTCGAAGGAGCCCTGCAACACTCTTCCAAGTAATCATTGAATGGTTTTAAAGGAGCTTTTTGTCTTACAAAATTGATTGCTGCTAAAATTTTTAGAATCGATCAACTATGAGCAGTTACAGGGATTTGCTGCACGCTTTAAACACATTCTCTCTCTTTTTCTACCAGAGCACATGCTGAAAGCTATGCAGAGGGGGGACGAAAAGGATAAGTCCATTCGTCTGTACATGTCATGAGGTTGAACCCTTCCTTCTCTTTTTTTTTCTTCTTTGAGCTCGTGGCTTACTTTCAGTGTAATTGCAAGTGTGCGCATGGGAACGTGGTAGCATCTTGCGGAACCCACAGTAACTATCTGGCTCACGATGCTCAAATCAGTCAATGGCTGCAAACTTGTGAGTTTATGCTGCCACCATTTGGGTATCTGGTATCTCACATTGTTTGTCGAGTGAGGATGGAGCGATTTCAAGCTGACTTTGGGAAAAAGTTGTAAGTTACAGGTCACATGCTGCACTATAATACATCTGGCTCATGTGTTCTTAGGAGCCTCGACGACTGATCAGCAGCATCTTCTGACCATTATCAAAAAGTGTTGCAGTATTTCTTTAATGATAAGAATTGGGGGCAGAAACATCATGAGAGTTGGCAAGGAAAAAAGTCAGATGCAAAAGAGAATACAAACACAAACAGGCACTACAAAGATGGTACAGATATTTGTTGTATCCTAATTTATTTCATTTTTCTGACAAACCACTCTTTCACAGACTTTAAACCTTCTTCAGCTTATTTGTTGCAGACATTCCTACAAGTTCCACCATTTTCCTGCATCTCTACCTATGTGGCTAGCAGAGCTCTGGCAACCCCACTGAAGTTTGTATAACAAGTATTTTTTTCAAACCTGAAAATGGGCTGGAGTGAATGAGGTGTCTTCAAATTAAGTTATTCCACAAGGCATTTAAAAAAATGGAGAGAGGCTCAAGACTGGCAGCAGAGAGAGAGCAATTTTCTACGTGGGATAGTGGTGTAATTATGTTTGGCTTGTGTGTTCATATCAGCAGTGTCTAAAAATTGCTAATTATTTCTTTCTATGTAAAAAAAAAATGTTGCAGTGCCTCTTGTAAGTACACATTTTTTAAACTCTTCACATACTGCTCTTACCAATTCCTATTATGCCTTTTAAAATATTGAAAAAGTATGTTTGCTTTAAAAAGAAAAAAAAACATGCTCAATGAGTCAAAGCATTGTGAAAAAATATAGAAATAATATCTGGGGTTCAACGTCCTGAAACCACGATATGATTATAAGAGACTCTATAGTAGAAAGCTCCAGAAATTTCGACCACCTGGGATTCTTTAACATGCACCTGAATCTGAGTACACGGGCCTCAAACATTTTTGCCTCCAACGAAAATTCAGCCGCTGCAGCCGGGATTCGATCCCGTCACTTTTAAGTTAGCAGTCAAGCGCCATAACAACTAGATAACCCCGGCGGGCCTTGTGAAAAGACAATACACACTCATAAAATAAATTGGAATGTACTGTAAAAATTTTCTCGATCATATGTCAATCCTAACAGATCTATTACACAAAACTAAATATCTACTATTCCTGGTGCATGCAAACATTCACGAGAGAAAACAATATAATCCAAGGTTCAATAAAACACTGTCTCATGAGGGGCATACATTTCTTGCAAATAAACAAACATTTGCTGAACTTGCAATGAAGAAAGGATTCATAACATTTTCAGGCACCTACGGGTCCTTTAATTGTTCACATACAAGCGAATAAAGTTGGGTCATGCCTTCAGCATTCAATCGGGCATGTGGCAATCTACACCAGATCATTGCACGGTCTACTGCGTATATAAAGGCTCGGCCCAAGTTCATTCATTTGTATGTGAACAAGAGACCTTTAGAGGTCTTGAAACTTCATTGTTTCTTTTCATTGCAACTTTGGGGAGTGTTCGTTATTTTGCAGGAAACAGAGCAATAAATTCGACAGCATTAAACACAGAAGATAGACACAACAAGAGACACATAATTGGATATCCATGATTCAGGTAATAACCTTTATTCTCGAGAAAGTGCATCAAAGTATTCAGGGCATCAAGAGCTACACCATGTCTGAGCACTGCTATTAGAGTGCATGGGTGGTAATAAGCTTGTAAAGACACCTGAAAGATCATAAGTTGTTTTTGTGCTGTTTCCCCTCGAAGTGGCCGTGTAATTCTTGACACTCCCATCATTTATAAATACACAGAAACATTATTCTCTTGTGCAGCCAGTAGAGTGTTCTTTCATTTCAATTATTAGAGGCCTCTTGTTTAGCCAACTATCTGGCCTCACTGGCTGGCATGGGTGTTTGGTCTTATTAAATTCACAGTTCATTGGATTTATTTTTCTGCGCTGGAACTAGGAGAAAGTGACCAAATATTCACAAATTGTTGTTAACGTCTGTAAATTTGGCTTAACTTTGTTTGAGCAGTAGTCTATTGTATATTGTACTTTTCAACCTAGGAAGCTTAATTAGATAGAAATTTATTGTTGGCACTGCCCTTGTGGTAATGTTACCATTTTCTACATGTTAAAATGAAATATGGCTCCTGTTTTTTTTATACTCAAAGAATGAAGGCAATTGCAAAACTGTAACAGTTTATATATATTTAGTTCTGCGTGTACATGATAAGAGAAAACCACAGTCATTTACAAGCACTGATGTCTCAACATTATTGCCACTGATGCTAAAAAATGGTACTTCATAGACTCTTAGTTATATTTGCTGTATAACTTATACCATAAAAAGAACTAACATTAAAAGCAACTGCAGCATTATGCAGTGTTCAGTAAGGCACTTAACTACAATGAAACACAGGGATCAATAAGTTTTTCACTGTGATGTCACTATTCACTTATCTATGGCTTTTTTCATATTTCCTAGAGCCAGAATGACCAGGAAGTGAACAGCGTAGAACTTCTGTTTGAGCAGCGGCAAGACCGTGAGCGCCAACTTCGCCAGCTTGAAGTGGAGATCGAGCAGGAAAGGAACATGGCTGATAACATAATAGCAGCAATGCAACCAGAGCTACGCCATAGGTACCGCAGACCAGGCACACAAAATAGGCCCCTAGCGAAATTCACTTTCATCTTCCTAAGATTGTTTGTGATTGCAGTCACATATCCATGAGTACTAAAGCTCCAGGCTAGCTTTTTCACCACAGCACTGCTTGCACAGAAGTGATGCGTGCGCTTTAGATGAGAACTTATGTTACCAAAGTGCACACAATATATTGGTTTGAATTACAAGCCAGTCCTTAATGCTTCATGCTGATAGCTATACAACATGCATACATGCATATAATTCTGCTATCGCTACTGCAAATGCCAAGTTATTCAACAGCTTTTGATATCTTGGTGTTTTTGTGAGGTGTCTTCTAAACACGTAAATGTGATGCCATCCCTAAAAAACTAAACTTCTTTTTCTTGTTGTGTACACTGCAGCTTTGAAGTAGAAGCTGTCTGTATATTACTGCCATATACTGACAAAGTGCCACATATAGAAGTGACAGAAAAGTGATACAGAGAAGGAGAGAAGTCCCACAGAGAAGTGAGAATTGCCAGATAGGCATGCATGGCTCTTCCAGCTAAACCACTAGCCAAGTTCAGCTCAAATTTCACTAAAAGGTACCATTTTGTAGGGGTCTGAGCAAGTTTCAAACTGGGTTTGTGGTGAGCATTGTTTGCCTGTTTCATTCCTAGCAAACTTAAAGTGCATTCCCTGTAGCAGCACCTCTAGAAAACATTGACGTTGCTGCAATGTAATGATGACACCCTCTGTCACCACTACAGTGTTTCAAAATATCAGTGGGTGATGTGCATTCAGACCTATGCTACCTTTGCGTGAAAACTGGGCAAAATTGGCCAATGATTTAGCTTGAAGAGTTCCATGCGTATAGGGCCCCTGTTTATGCAACATTCAGTACTTATAGGCATGCCACTGCCTTCCTTTCTGGTCAGGCTAGTGCTTAATAGCTTCATATAATGTGCCCCTTTTTTGTGATTTTTTTCAAATAAATTTCATTTCACATTGGTTTTACAAATGCATTTCAAATAACATTACCACTAAATCTCATGTTTTGATTTTTTTATGTTCCTCATTATCCCATGCAAAACTCAAAACATAATTTCAGGTAAAAGGGCCTCTCTTATCATAAAAAGTGCTTGCAATACTTTAACAGTCTTCTGTGGATAGTTGAGAACAGGTGTGAAAAGCCCGCCACTACAAAAAGTGTGTTGCTTAAAATGCAGTATTGTTTGTGCTATAATATTCAGACCAGTACATGTGTTTCACTTGAAGAGGGAACGAGGTTCTTAAAAAAAACTTTTTTATTATTATCCTACTGTCATGAAAATTACCATGGATAGGTACTATTGAATGGAGATTTCAAATCTGCAAACAGATTTCAAATATCAAAATTTGGAAGAAAAGTAATGATAAATTTACAAATTATAATGAGGTAATTTTTTACAGGTCATTATGATAACTCAAAATAAAAACATTAGTTTCCAAAACTACATGATCCTCTAAAAGGTTCATCCCACAGGCTAAAGCAAACTGTAAAAATGGCCATTTCTTTGATAAAAAATAATTTTGAAATTTGGAAGGTAGAAATGAGCTTCCAGTAATTAGCTGGCATTTATCATATAGTTACAATTCTATCAAGGTTGAGAGAAAAAGAACAACTTTAGCCTATAGTTCAAGTGCTGTGGAAAAAAGTAGTACCAAGCTTTTTAGATATTTTCACAGAAACTTGCTCAAAACTTCCGTAAGGCAAATTCACTTCACAAAATTAATTATGCCAAGAAAATTACATTTCGAGTTTCAAAAACATTTGCGATTTCATATATTAAGCTTTTAACAAAAAGAAATGGTATTTTGCCACAATATAAAGTTTTTACAAAACATGCTTTCAACTATAAATACCTCAAATTGCAATTTTTGAAAGTCAGCATTTTTTACAATTTTGTGCTATTTCAAGACCCTCGTCCCCCCTTGAAACAACAAACTAGCAAAGCATCATAAATGCAGTAGCGTGTCATTCATAAAGTGGAAAGGAGCACTAACTGATGTATTGCTGATTAGCTATCACCAAACTGTGATTTTCTTTTCTGCTACACGAATAGAGTGCCCTTTCACAGTATCTTATTATCACGTAACATCTCTGAAATATTCTAGCAAGAGTGAACCCATGAATTCGTAAAAAAGGAGAATGCTAACAGGTTGTGCTCTATCACTTTAATATTTTCACTAGATACCAGTAAATATTCAGATAATTGAACTTGATTTAAATAACTAAACACACACACATCATTCAGAGAGAAAGCTGCACAGAGATTCATTCTGCTTTACATAATAAAGTTATGGCATTGGTACTTGATTTCTGCCAGGTGCTGAATTCAGTACAAAACAACTGGTCAAGGTCTTTTAGACTCTGCGTAGCTTACCTGTTAATATACTTTTTACTTTTAGATAAACTTTGTTTTCTTATGGGCTAGGTATACAGAGCAAAAGGACATTAATCAATCACTTGTTGACCAACTGGACAAACTACAACAGCAGCTTCAAGGTCTTCAGTTGCAGAAAACTGCCTTAGAAGACGATATTTCATTGTCTCCGGTAAGTTGTGACCTTTTTTCGCACTACATGAAGTATAGTCTCATTTGTGCTGCACACTCAAACTTCGATATAACAAACCTGTATATAATGAAATATTGGTTATAGCAAAGTAAATGGGAAATGGTCTTGCGATAGGTAACAGTGTTAGGAATAACCTTAGTAACAAATTTTCTGATATCACAAACTTATTTTCTTGCAATATTCCACTTTGTTTAAATGAGGTCTAAGTGTATTTGAGCAAAGGTAATGAGATATTTATCCATCCATCCCCCAACGTCGCCAGTCTCGTTCTCCACAGCCCCGTCGACGGTCTTCCCCCGCCTTCCCACGAGGTTCCCCGACGGAAAAATAAGTGTTGCAGCCCCCGGAGATGGCGCTGCATCGCTCAGACTGACAGAAAATTCTCTCTTGATGATACAGACAAAACTGAACCTTATAGACGTACAAGTATACGGCATACATGTCACTGCTCTTGTCCACACCGGCGCTCAACTTTCCGTGATGACGAGTGATTTTCGCCGCAAGCTCAAGAAGATTCTCACACCTGCGACCACTCAGTTCGTCCGTGTTGCGCATGGCGGAATGGCATCTATTGTTGGAATGTGCTCCGCTCGTGTAAGCATTGCGGATCGACACACAGTTGTTCTCTTCACCGTCTTTGATAAATGCCCCCACGACGTAATCTAAGGCCTCGACTTCCTGTCCGTGCATTCTGCCCTGTTCGTAGCGTACTGTTCGACCAGTACGCTACGTTTACACTTGCCCGCAACAGAACCTCTTGCACAACGCCCGAGTCGCTTCTGCAGAACGGGACATGCGCGCCTCCCTCCACAGACGCTGACCTACGTAGAGCTCGTCTCAATACCACCAGTTCCCGACGGTGACTATGTTCTGATCCCTACCACTGATGTCCTTATAAACTGCAGCATTACATTACCGCACACCATTCTGTCCGTCGCAAGAAATTCTACGTGCCTCCCAGTTGTCAACTTTAGCTTGACACCTCAAGTGCTGCCACAAGGGATCTCTTTGGTGTTGCTCTGCACCTTAGAAGACAATGCGGTAGATGTTTTCACGATGGCCGCTCCTTCTGACCCCCACGCTCAAGATCAATTTGACACTTGCTCCAACAGCGCTATTACGTCGATGGTCGCTTCCAACTTAACGCTGCAGCAGACTGATGAGCTCCACTGGGTTCTGCTGTCCTACATCGACCTTTTTGACCTTAGCGGCCGTCCGTTGGGGAAAGCTACTGGTATGACCCACCGCATAAACACTGGTAATGAGCATCCTATTCATAGGCGTCCATATCGGGTGTCGGCAACCGAGCGTCACATTATCCAAAATGAGGGCGACAAAATGCTCGCCAAGGACATCATTGAGCCATCCTGCAGTCCTTGGGCTTCTCCTGTAGTGCTAGTCTGCAAGAAAGACGGTGCATGGCATTTCTGCATTGATTATCGACACCTAAACAAAATTACCAAAAAAGACATGTACCCTCTGCCACGAATAGATGATGCGCTTGATTGCCTCTATGAGTCCCACTATTTTTCCTCCATAGACCTTCGTTTCGGCTACTGGCAGATAAAGGTAGATGAAATGGACCGTGAAAAGTGTCTATAACCATGGTCCATAGTGTCTATAACCATGGTCAAAATGTAACGAAAGTTATGTTTTCTTGTGGTGTTCTTAAGCTCTATAGAGCTTAAGAACACAACAAGCGGCATTAGGCAGCTGAGCTCTGCAGAAAAGCCAGCCATTTGGTTCTCAGAACAATATACACACTTGTGTGTAACTCCGTATCATGATAAAAAACATGGCTTGTGAGCACACATTTAATGGGTCAACAAGCTGTGAAACCACTCATGAGCTGTCTTTTACTGACATAGGTGAAACAGGAAGCAGTGAAGCTTTATGAACGGCTGAGAGAACTGGGAGAGAAAAAAGCACTTTTGGAGGAAGAACAGAAGAAACGAGGGACTCCAGCCCAGGAACGGGAGCGACTGCTTGCTCAGGTGTGGTTTATAGAAGATTGGATGTGTCTTTGATGAGACATGAAAAATTGCAATTAAACATAAAAGACATGAAAGTGCAATTAAACCGGTTAATATCTTTATGTTTGCAGTAGGATTTTCTATTGCCAGTCACAAGTACATTTACACATGTGTACATATGCCACAAGAATGTGGACAAAAAAAGTATTGATCTAACCTGCAGAAGAGTGGCTACTTAAGCTGGTTGGTATTGCATTTTTGAAAAAAATATACTTTATTAGCGCACAGGAAATGCTTCAGAAAGAAGACAGTTAGGACAGAGTGCACAATTACAACTATTTTATTGCGCAGATGGCGCGAATTTTATACACAGCCACGAGGGTGAGGGGATGACACGCAGGAAAAAGGATGGGACATGCACCAGAACATCTTATTGAAATTTAATTAATTTGTCATTTCAAAATTTGAATAATATGTTCTGGTGCATGCACCATCTTTTTTTCTTTTTTTGTGTGCGTCATCTCCTCGCCCTCTTGGCTGTGTATATATATTCACACCATCTGTGCAGTAAAATGATTGTAATGTGCACTCTGTCCTATCTGTCTTTTTCTGAAACAAAAAAAAAATATTTCTTTCAAAAATGATCTAGCCTGCATAACCCACTGCCTCTAAAAGATATAAAATGGCCCACAATGACATTTCATGTTGTGCTCAAATAGAGTGCATACGCTTTTTAATTGCCTGTGGCGCAACAGCAGTAGAGGTAGTGTATGGTATGTAACGTGACCAGCATCAAACTTGGATATAAAGTGAATTACAATGTGCATAAAGCTGCTCTAACTCTGTGAACATCATTAATGTAAATTATTTTCTTTATACTATAAAATGCTGGGCATGAATACTCTCACTGCATAAACAAGCCTGAACTGTGCTTTATTTCTTGAGCAGCTTTTAATTTTATGTCACCATTATCATCCACTTATTATGACCAGCTGATCCTATGATGACAGCTAGGTGTAAAAAGTAGCCTTGACTGCGGGCAGAATTAAAGCTTGAAAATCAGTGGCATCTGACAAGGCATCGCTACGAAATTTTGATCCTACTTTTCTGCCTAACTCGCAACTGCCTTGAGAAAATACAGTCTTATTAGGGTCTACAAACAATATGCTTGGCCTTACTCTTTTCACGAGATCAGTTCTCCAATCGACAATCGTCACAGTATTTTCCTTAACTTTGCAAGCTGGTGGGCCTGCACAGCAGATTACAGTTTGGAAAGCAAGAGGTGTCAGTGTGGCTCCCATATATTTACTTTACATCAAACTCAGGATTGTGCTCTGGTAGTTCAACTCAATGGCCGACAGCACTGTTACAAGTAATTAGACACAAGTGTTGGGAAGCAAACTTAACGATTGAGTCAGGTTAATGCACCTGTACATTTATAGCCATTTAAGAAACTGATAGTGTTTCCTGGAAAGAAGGAAATCCCTTTCAAGTGCTGGTACATAAAACAGTTCTTAAGCAGTGCTTGGCAGTTTCAGTGAAAGTTACACAACATTCAGGAACATTATGGAACATATTGTGTATTAACATAGCAGCATAATTTTATTCAGATGTTCACCTGAATGGCTGTACTGACTGTGTCACTGACTGTCTCTGACACCGACTGCAACTGCCACTGACTGTCAGTTAAAACTGAGCCAGTCAATGACTATGACTGTGTTAAGATGGCATTGTAACCAAAGTCAAAGCTTGCAGGTCAAGGAAGACAACAGTGAACTATCAAGCATGGAGAGGCAGGCATCTGAGGCACGCGAGCGCTTAGGAAAACTGCAGGAGGAACTCGCTCAGCTTGACCAAGAGTTAGAGGAGCACAATGGAGAACGACAAGCCAAGTATCAGGAACTCCGCAAGCGGGAAGAAACAATGGATGCTTTCCTTGAGAGCTTTGAAGAGGTCCGTCAAGATGAACACAAGCGCCAGGAAAAGCTCCAGGTTTGTGGTTCTGTACAATGCATCCTTTTTGTTACGTCTCTTGAACTTGGCTGCACTGTCTGGCATGGTTAGGCTTTTCCACCCAGTTAAGATGAGCAACAGCACTTAACCATCTGTGCACCTTTACTTGGCTTAAACAAGGAAGCAGTCATGCCAGAACATTCTCAATATTTCCAGAAAAGCATGTGCGAAGTGCTATCAATATCTTGCATATAAGAAGTTTTGAGCTGTCATACAGTGAGGCTTGTCTTTACGGCATAGACATATTTTTATACATAAGTGCAGCCAAGTGTTCTCCGCATTACCCCCTCACACAACCGTCGAGGAATTTAGCAACAATCAAACATTATTTTATTATTTCAGTTCATTTTTAGACATGCAAATACATGTTTTTGACAATGTATTGTAGCAAAAACAATACTTGAAGTGTACATCGTAGTATGGTAGTAAAAGGCTGCCTGGATTATTGAAAAAATGGCTGCAATTTTAAAAACTCATCACATTTTGTCATTGCCATTGAGTGACACTGAGGCAGTGCGCACATATAAATTGTAATAGTGCATTAAACAATGAAAGTAAAAAAAAGTAACATTATCTGAGAACATGTGTACGTAATTGTGAAAAGACAGTTGTTCTGGTTAGACACGTGTGCCTTAGCAGATTTCCTGCCATCTCTGCAGGGGGAAATTGTGCAACTTCTTGAAAGCTGCTCACGCTCTTTACCTCACTTTTTGACTTTACCAAGCCAAGAAGAAATGGCCGTACTCAAGGATGACCTGATGTAAGTAGTAGACAGATTGACAGAGATTATTAACAGTACTCAGAAATTAAAATGTGATACTTATTGGCATGGTGGTGGACACTTTTTTGCCACTGGAGAGCACTAGGTGGTCACTGGGAGAACAAATTCAGTCATAATACTTATGGGATCAGCTTATTTGCTTTCATCATATAGCACTTTGTATCAGCTCAGCATTCCCGGCATTGAATAGTGGCACAAAAACCACTGGCAGCCATGCACTCCAAGTGTTTCATTTTAATACACAAAAAAACACTCTTTCTCAATAAGAAATCAGAATTATTACTTTGAATATTGGCAATTTATAAACATTTATGTATTTATGAACATAATAGAAGTTTTTAGTAAAAATACTGTACAAACACAAACTTTTTTTTGTGTGTAAAAGGGGCTTGCCCACATGGCAATGTTTCTTGAAGTCAGTTTTTTAACTATTCAGAAGCTGGCAATACTGCATTAATATAAAACTTGAATTTATGTATTTTTCTCCTGTTTCAGATTTAAGGAAACTGAAATGGAGAAGTCTAAAATGACACTATCTGCTCTAGGGCTGGAGCAGAAAAAGCTGGCAGTGGATTTGCAGAAGGCAAGTCAAACATTTGCGCCCTCGTGATTCGATTACCGGATTAGTCAATAGTCACTGAAGTTGAAAAGCAATTGAACTAATTTTTCTTATTGTATGCTTTTATTATAAGTTCATTTTAATTTGGGTTAATGATAATTTAGTAGACAAATGGTAGAAAAAAAGAATAGCGGAACACACGAGCAACACGAACCAATGCTTTCTAGTCATGTGTGATAATATAACTTTGTCTTGTTGTGGAACACATGTCTACAGTCAGTATGCTCAGAGCATCTCATTGCATTAAACGCTTTCTACAGCTATTATGAAACAGCCAGAAAATCCTTATGGATTTTGTTTATGTATGTGAGTGAATATTAAGGCTTTGTTACACTATTGGCTTTGCAGTTGATAACTTCAGCTCTGCCTACTTGTATATTTACCATTACACAGCTTGAAATCAAGGTAGTGTTTTGTTTTATAGTATCTTAAGATGGGGTGATACTTGTTTTGATAAAAAATTTATATTTTTAGATTTTGCAATAATTTGATAGAGAATCTCTTTATATTCTAGTAAATCTATCACATTTGGGCACCCTTGGTTTCAAAAACAATTCTTGGTTCTTTTTATTTGACATGTTAGCAGAAAATGTGCATGTACCTTAGCGTTGTTTCTCAGTTTTTTTAAAAACAACATTTTTGGAATTTGCGTACCTTTTTTTTGGAGTTATTGAGCATAAGCAAACAAAATTTTTTTCACACAAACATAAGCAAACAAAAGTTTTAATTAGTGGAATATTCATAACTGGTACTAGAATCAGTAGCCTAGGTGCATTTGTAATTTTTCATTATATAAAAAAGTTCAAGTAGATTTTTTTATACATCAACAAATGAGACAAAACATGAAAGATCTAGTTTTTGTTGTACACTAGCAATTCTAGTTCCACTTCTATAAAGAGTTAATAGAAATTTTTTTGCAAAATTTCAATGGTTCACTGATAGCAATTAGCAGTGTTGTAAAAAAGTTCAGATGTTGGAAAAAATAATAAAAAGGTGAACACAATTTGAAACTAATCTAGAGCCTTAATGCAACATTCATCTATCTCTAAAATACGTTATACCTTATAGCCACAGCTTTTATTACCATTGCTGCACAGCCAAGCTTTGAAACTCGCTTTCGAAGTCTCACTCCACTTTAAGTGGGGATGGTACAGTAATGTGTCACTTTGTTTATAGCTCTTTATCCTAAAGCTACAGTATACATTAATATGAAACTTAGTATTTGAATGGGATATTATTCAGCCTAATTTTCAGCAGTTCTTTTGTTGTTGCTGCACCATCATAAATTAATAGTTTCTGAGCTTAATTGCTAGATTTTACTGAGGGTTCCACATTTCAATGTACTTTTTTTTCTCATAAACCAACAATGTACTAATAACCATTAAAATTGACAGGCATACTTAGAATTTTAGTGTCGTCAAAGAGAACTTAATAAAAATATGTGGGCAGCATTCCAGTGAGAAAAAAAAAGTGTACGCAGGTGTTGTGACAGACAAGAAATTTAACCATATAAATTTTTGTGCCAATAAAAATAATTTTTGGTGTTTTAAGCACAGAATTCTGGGAAGAGAATGTACCTAAAGGTTTTATTATAATCAAGTTTAGTAAAAAATTAAATGCCAAAATGATATTAAGAGAAAAGAAAAAATAAATTTTAACTTCTACTTTCCAAAGCACTGCCTCGTTAACCTGTTCCCTATTGGGCTGGGCAAGTTATGGTCAAAGTAAACTTTTTTATATCGTATTGATGCCAAACAAACACTTCTTGCATCATTTTTATCACTACCCACTATTCGTTCATTCTTGAAATGTTATCGTTTAATAGCTTAGCAAGACTGGACAAATTTGATTGGGTCTAAGTTGTACAAACATAAAACGAAAATTCATGCTCATAGTATATACTATCATGGGCTGAAAAATTCTAGAAAGCAGGGTGTCACTGGAGCCAATGTTTTGAAAAGTAGTCTCGTATTCTTCAAGGCTGCAACTGAAGCCTTGAAAAATAAGTTGCAGCAACAACCTGTATTCAAGGATACAGTAGACTCTCAGTAAATGGAACCTGAAGGAACTGGGAAAATGTGTTCCATTTAACAGGAGTCCCGTTTACTGAGAGATGAATATCAGGGCAGAATACAAGCACGAAACCAAGCATCGCAAAGGGGATAGTTCCATTTGAGCAGTAGTTCTATTTAACAGACCCGTTCACTGAGAGTCTACTGTATTTTTAAATTCTTGAAGTTTCCATCTTCCCCCAGACTTCTGTGTATTGGCCATAGTTTTATGGTTGACACACTTCGTTCATTCTTGAAATGTTATCGTTTAATAGCTTAGCAAGACCGGACAAATTTGATTGGGTCTAAGTTGTACAAACATAAAACGAAAATTCATGCTCATAGTATATACTATTATGGGCTGAAAAATTCTAGAAAGCAGGGTGTCACTGGAGCCAATGTTTTGAAAAGTAGTCTCGTATTCTTCAAGGCTGCAACTGAAGCCTTGAAAAATAAGTTGCAGCAACAACCTGTATTCAAGGATACTGTAGACTCTCAGTAAATGGAACCTGAAGGAACTGGGAAAATGTGTTCCATTTAACAGGAGTCCCGTTTACTGAGAGATGAATATCAGTGCAGAATACAAGCACGAAACCAAGCATCGCAAAGGCGATAGTTTCATTTGAGCAGTAGTTCTATTTAACAGATCCGTTCACTGAGAGTCTACTGTATTTTTAAATTCTTGAAGTTTCCATCTTCCCCCAGACTTCTGTGTATTGGCCATAGTTTTATGGTTGACACACAGCATGAACCAGCTAGCCCAGCTGCAAGCAATTTTCACACTGAACTTCTGCCTTAGTATTGCACCCCGTTAAAAGAAAAATTTGTAGTGGCAAGTAATGAACACAGGATCAACTGGATAGTAGTACAATATTTTGGAAAACTGCTGATGTGGAAGCCTGCAAGGTATAGAAAGTTTCAGGGAAGGCAAAAATTAAAATTCACGTTTTTAGCAGAGCACTAAAAGGAAAACCATCTGAATTTATTTGCGACTTACTACTACAATAGAGCAGGTGTCATTTTTTTCCCATTTAGGCATAATGCCTTGCATAGAAAGTCACATCATTCATTTAATCAAAGAAATATATTTGCCAGTAATAAAAAATGCAAATACCAGAGGAAATGGCTTATGGTGTATTGTTTAAACAACATGGTGTGCTCACCAGTGGGCTAGCTCACATTTTGTGCTGCGTATAATTTTGCTGCTGACATCTGAAAAGTAATTAGTTTACTCAACCGTCTCAGGTAAGCAGCTTCTCTGTTCTTACCTTTATGTAGAACTGCAATATTACATGTTTTCTACTTACCAAGACTACCAATACTAAATCCTCCTTTTTTTTTCTAGCTAGTGTTCATCTTCTTTAACTTTGCCCTGCCTTTACTCGCCAGCTAGGTACAAAAGATTGTCACACTGCTGTGCACAACTCACACACAGAAGGTTGATATCAGCCATCAAACTAGGTTAAGTGGCTCTAATAATATAAAGATTTATGCATTTCTTGAGGTGAAATTTGGCAGAGATTATTAATATGCAAGCTGTGTTGATATTCAATGTAGCTGAAGTGAGCGACTTTAGTTTTTGTACTTAAGAATTTTTTTGCATCATTGGATAATTTAATTGTAAAAAAAACAATATTTAAATAGTTGGATTTTTTTTTCAGATAGAGCAGCTAGAAAGCAAAGTTCAGCAGGAGCTGGACAGCCTCAGAAACAAGACGAAACGAATGGAAGAAGAGATGATTGTGTTTGGTGACCTGGACAAACTGAGAAGCTCCTCAGAGCTAAAGAAGCAGGAGCTGCTTGCAGAGAAGGAAGCTTTGCAGATAAAGAAGGGGCCAACTCGAAAGGTGAAAAACTGCTTTAACCCTTTTAATTACACTTTCATCCTATGAATCACCTGCCATTCACCGTAAGTGACCAAAGTGACTGTTCGTTGTCAATCTGATCAAACACTAAATACATTTATTTATTGTTTACTCTAGTTTGGTTAATATATAATTTTCAACTGTTATTTCACAGACTTTAGATGTACTATAATTTGACAGCCCATGCTTGCCTTCCAAAACCTGTCACAGACAATTGGGTACACTAGTTGCCGCTCATCTGCATAATTGGCTACGCTATCTGTACTTTTTTATTTATATTTCTTTTCTATCAAACACTGCATGTAGAAGACTATCGGTCATAACAAACACATGATTCTTTAATTTTCGTCAACAATCTCACTTGTAATGGACATTTTAACATTGAATGCGTGGTTCTTGGCTGCTAATTTCATTGCATATAATTGTGGAAACTAAGGGAAACAACAGAGATGGTCATCTACTGTTTGCTACAACTTAAGCAAACATTGAGTGAGTCAGCCAACTATAAATGGAAGAGAAGTCCCTCCGGTAAGAACGCAATGTAGAGAAGCACTTCAAGATTGCCAAGGGTATGAGTGCGGTTGCACCTGTGAGTGTGTGTCGAGCCAAGAATATCAGGGACACGTGGTATGCTTTTCTGTTAGAGCAGCTACTAATGAAAAGCACTGCATATGTTGTGCCTCCAAGACTATACAGCCTGTGTGCACTGCAGACACTACCTCTTGTACTGTGTTCTGCTAACAACAAATATGCCTTGCAAATATGAGAAAAGTGATCAGCTGCACTTTGGCTGATCAAGCCACTGTGCCAGCTTTCAAGAAAGTGAGAGTAGCTACTATGTAGTGCAAAGAGGTTGTACTGGAGAAAACGTGGATTGTGTTTTCTATGGAGCACTCCACAAAGCAGATTGTGTAATATTACAACAAATGGTATAGTATATAACAAACATTTCATAAAGTACTGTAGTCATCCTTTACACTTATTTTAGTTGCAAAGCGCTTACATTAATATAAGAACTGATAAAAAAATGAAAACATGGTATCCCGCTTATAAAAAGGTGCTTGTATTAGGGAAACAAACTGCTCTTTGGTGTGTGTTGCACAGGCGGGGTCAACTCTATTAAGTACAATTTTTTAAACATTGTTCTTACTGTCCATACCTTTCGTGTTGAAAACATGCCATGGCAGTGCCATCGTTAACATCCAAAGCACTGCTTTCACACATGCATGCTTCAAAGGACTAAACATGCCCAATGAGTCAAAGATTGACTTTATGCTTTCCTGTATCTTAGAGGATGTGTTTCTGTCTCTCTGCTAAATGTGAGTCACTGATGAGTGTTAGATTCAGGCACTAATCAGTCAAGAATCAGCATAGATTTGATTGTGAGTGACATCTAGCAATTACAGATAAGCTTACAGATTACTTTGTTGCATGAAGCCAATCACTAAAACATATGCAGTGACAACACCTTGAAAACTGACAAGCAATAATAAATTGCTATATGTGCTGTAATGAATTCTTGTGAAATTATTATCAGCCTCTTAAGATTATCATGCTCAAGGACTAGAATTGTGCTATCTGCCATGGGCAAAATTTAATATTCTGTAATGTCTAAAACAAAACATTTATTGTTCCTTTTATTATTGCAAATTCCATTCAATGTAAAATACCTGTCAGGTCATTTATTGAGTGCAATGGAAAGTGCTTGTCTACGAATCAGCACTGTTAATGAATGGAAATGATGTGGCACATTAAGGTACGTGTGCAATACAAGAAAAATTTATTCAGCACATGTGCATTCATTTGTACACTACTCTTCTACTGATCTGTCATAGTGCGTAAAGGCTGCATAGAGGCATGTTTTGCGACATCTCTGAGTACAATCTTGCATGTCCACCCACTTTTCTGGTTCAGGCAGAGTTCATTCAGTATACAGTCAAAGGTACATCAAGTATACAGTCAAAGGTACATGTTTGGTGTGGCTCTAGCAACGTTACTGTATAATGTTAACTCACACTATGCCACTATGCTTTTGTTCCCATGAAAGGTGGTTGAAGAACTGCAAGCTCAGTATGACGAAGCAAGAGCCACGCTGAATGAAGAAGAAGGCTACACACGCTTAGTCAACCTGGAACGCCGCTGGCAGCACCATGAGCAGAATAACTTTGCTGCACAAGAGTACATTGAGGCGAAGCTGGCCGAATACAACTACCACCCCATCAGGCAGGATGTACAGGCGCTGCTGGAAGCCTATAATGCTGCCTTGCAGGAAAGCCTTGCAAAGGCATCCTATGGCTGAACTGCCCAGCCTATTATTAAAGTGGCCCTGCAACACTTTTTGAGCATGGTCAGAAAACGCTGCGGATCGGAAGTAGAGGCTCCCTACAACACGCGAGCCAAATATTATAGCACAGCACTCAGCCTTGAATTCACAATAAATTATCAAATTCAGCTAAAATTTGCTTTCTCTTCGCTCGAAAAATCAAGCAATATGTCCAAAAATCACACGTAGCAAGCTCATCTATTAGCCATTGGCTGATTTGAACATAGCGCGCTCCCTCGTTACAGAGATTTCTGCGAGGTCGCTACTTGTCCACGCGTGCGCGCGCGCAATACAACTGTAAAAGCCACGCATTCTAAGAAAAAAAAAATGTGTTCAAAGTCACGATCGAGGCGTGCGTGACGTTTTTATATGGCCCTGCCATCCCTCCCAGCTTAGCTTCCAGCGCTTTCGTTGGGACGAGAGAGAGAACGCAATGCAGCATGCGACAAACCTTTGTAACTCCACCCGCGCTGGATCGATTCTTAACATTTTTGCGGCATTGAACTTGTGAAAAAATAAGCTCTTCCAGTGAATTTATTCCATGGTTACTTGAAGAAGTGTTTCAGGGCCCTTTTAAGCTTGTGCTGCTGCAATATTTAAACAGAAACAATCTGTTAAATTGAGAGTAGTTGCAGAAGAAAAAGCTTAAGTGCTTAAACTAACACTGATGCAAAAGCACATCTTCACATCCTTTAATAATGGAGGTCTGTAGTTAGCATTACGAAACCTTTTAGGATGTGTGCCTAAATGAATAGAATTTCAGTTGTAAAAATAATAATTTATGAACAAGATGTTTTTTTATTGTCACAATTCATACTAACTGGCTTAAAAAAAAGTGGCCGAACAGACTGAAACTGATGTTTTAAAAGCACTACAGTTTGCTTCATGAAAGCTGTACATGTGCTCAGAATGGAGACAAAAGGAGTTAATATAGAGCAATTAAGTGAGTCCATAGATTAAATGCTCTTTTTTTTACCTTAACTTTATACCAACCAGTAATAAGTCAAAATTCCATACTCTGGCTCAATATCGGTGCACAGTGTGGCTTGCTAAGAAAACACTACAAGCTCCGTGTGCACAGCATAGTGTGCAATAGGATCTAGTTCAACTCTTCAGCATAAATCGTACTGTAGATACATACGTTTAGTATTGTCACACACTGCATAATTGTTTGTTTAGTATGCAGCACCATACATAGCACCAACCTTTCTTGAGTGCCTTTACTCACATAAAAGTGACAGAAAAGTTGTGCCATCATAAAGAGGGTATCTTGTGAACTTTACTGCTTGTCAACTAAGTTTGTAATATCTGTGGTAAAAAGGAGGGTATAATTGATAATTATTTATAATCAGCTAAAGGGAGGAGTGAATTCACGAAATTCTTTGCCATGATGCAGAGTACGTAAGTGATGTCATGCTGATGTAATCAGAAAGAATGCTCTTTAGAACTGGTTGTTTGAAAACTATAAAAAAAAAAACAGCGTCTCTTTGATCTCTCGTTATCTCTTACTGTTTACTTCCTCACTAGCTCCGTGCTTAAATGTACCAAAGCCTACAAGATTGAGCTCACATATCCTGTTGCTTTCTACACATTTGAAATCATAATGTCTCAAGTGAGCAGCAACCCAGCAGAAAATTCCACATTTTTCAAAAAAAACAAAACAAGTACCAGTCACTGAAATCACATGACAAAATGAAATTGTACAAAAGGCACAGCAGACAAGCTTATCTTTCATGCTGTGGACACACCGTGGTCTTGCTATTAATATGTTGCGAGCATGCTTTGAATGCACTGCGAGCTTCTGACCAGAATGTCATGATGCGTCCCTTTCAGATGAGTGGAGTCGGCACAGAAAAGTGGCATACAACAAATGTATTGAGTGTTTGTTAAAGTAAATATTTCCATTGTGGCATCCAACAAATTAAATGCTACATTGGTCACGGTGCACGATCGTTATTTGTGCAATGCACTTCGTTAAAAAAGCAACACAAGTTTTAGCGTGGTTCTATTGTGGGTGTAGATAATAAGTCATTGTTCACACAGATCCTCACAGGGCACAGAAGCTGCGCGATTTCTTCATGAGAACTTGCCTCTTCCAGCTGTGTCAGTGAACGACACTGTGTATTTATGCAGACACACCTGTCATAATAAGCGCTTCTCTAGGTATCGCGCTGTCTGCTCCATTGTGTCAAAGGAAGCTTCACTGGCCTAGGATTAACAGGCTAAGAACTGATACAATATGCAAATTGGCTCCTACAATTGGCTCATAGCCCCACAAAAGTTATCACAGGGCTCACTGTGAGTTGATTTCAAATATGTATGAACCTTAAATCTGAAGGCTGATATTTTTTTGAATAAAGTATTTAAAATTTGAAACAAATTGCTACATGGAATACTGGTTTCCTCACTGCGATCAAGATTTACAAAAGCAGATGTTATGAAACCATAGCTTGAGTAAAGTATCTATCATTGCCCTGGACATATAAGCAACGTTGCTTCAAAAAATAATGCAAGAAGACTAGCTTACCAATCTGTACAAGTGACCAGATACTGGGTCACTGTCATCATCAGCCTGACTACGCCCACTACAGTCAAACCTCTTTAATACGTACCCGCTTAATATGTAACTGCGGTTTATACGTAGTAGCGAGGAATCCCCCGCCCTATCTCCATTGAACCCCATGTATTGGCTGACCGCTTAAGCCGTAGTCGCTTGTGGTGTTATGTACGGTTAGTACGTACTATTTTCGTTCTCTTTATCCATGCACAGGCCGAAAATCGGCAAAATTTCGTGCGCACAGACGGTCGATACACTCCATGTGGCGATCGGACAACAACCACCAGCGATAGTGACGTCACAACATGGCCACGATGACGTATTTTTTGCGCGTACGTCTGTTGCCGATCCCATTGTGCAAGAGCATGGCCTTCAAGATCGGTTTTTGGTAACCTAGGAATTCTCGATTGCTGGTCCCGGTAGGGGGTGCAAATTCGCTGTCGCTTTCAATCCAAGCCAAGTACGTATTCTCAACGGCTCCACAGCGTCGAGCCAGGCTGAGCTCGTTTCTTTATTCGGTCGTTAGTCCTCACTTTCCCGCAGTGTTGGTCGTGGCGGCGGTGTGGTGGTGTTGCGTTACTTACGTTCTTGTGCGGCGTGTTGTGTTTTTTTTTTTTTGTTGTTTTTTTTATTCTTGTGTTGTGCGCGAGTGGTGCGATTAAATTCGCACACTAAAACTTCTTACTATGCCGAAGTACCACGTCTTGAGCGTAAAGGAAAAACTTGAAATCATTCGCACTATTGAAAATGGGGCCAAGAAATCTGCGGTAGCCCGCGATAAGAACTTGCCGCTGACTACTGTATGCGGAATTTGGAACGCTCGCGAAAAGTTGACGGGAGGCACAGACAGCGATTTGAAGAGGTGCCGCATGAGAGACTCAGCTTATCCCGAAGTGGAAAAGGCCCTGCTTCTCTGGCTGAAGAAGGCGCGGAGCATGAACCTGCCGGTTAGCGGACCCCTTCTGACCGAAAAAGCCCTAACTTTCGCAGATCAGCTGAACTGCCCCGGTTTTGCCTGCAGCAACGGCTGGTTGTCGCGGTTTAAAGCCCGCTACGGCATCGTGGGGAAGGTTGTTTGTGGTGAGGCTGCTGCAGCAGACAAAGAAGGCGCTGTTGAATGGCAGGACACCGTTTTGCAGGAAGCCTTGACAGCCTACGATGCCGCCGACATTTTTAATTTTGATGAGTCGGCACTTTTTTATTGCCTTCTTCCAAATAGGACATTGGCATTTAAAAATGAGACGTGCACCGGCGGGAAACACGCCAAAAATCGCATATCGGTCGCTTTTGGCGTAAATATGACCGGTAGTGAGAAGCTGCCACTGATGGTCATTGGCAAGTATGGAAACCCGCGGTGCTTCAAAGGCGCTCGGCTGCCATCCGGTGTTGTTTACAAGCACAACAAAAAAGCCTGGATGACAGCCCAGCTGTTCGAGGAGTACGTGCGCCAGCTGGACCGCCGTTTTGCTGCCAAGAAAAGGAGCATTTTGATAGTGCTTGACAATGCGTCGGCGCATGTCGATGTGGGTAACCTGTCGGCTATTAAGCTGTTGTTTTTGCCGCCCAACACGACAGCGCTCGCCCAGCCCCTCGATCAGGGCATCATCCGCTCTGTCAAACAGATTTACCGCAAAAATCTTTTGCGGCGGATGTTGATCGCCATGGAGAGTGCCAAAACGTACAGTATAGACCTCCTGGGTGCTATACACCTGCTTGCACACTCATGGATGCAGGTGCAGCCTGCAACGATACGGAACTGTTTCGCGCGAGCACAATTCAAGATGCCAGAAGAAGGCAACGACGAGAACATGGAGGATAACGAGGATGGTGAGGACACCGAAGACTGCGAGAGCCTCCTTGTTGAGGTGCTCGAGCGGCAAGGAGAGGGAGTCGACAAGTTCAACTTCGGCACTTTCCGAGATGTGGACGGAGACGTCCTTACATCCCCGGACTTTTCCGACAGCGACATTGTTGCCGCCATCGCACCTCGTCCCGATTCAAGCGAAAGTGAGGAGGAGGGCGATGTCGAAGTGGACGACGGCCCCTCGTTATCCGAAGCTGCGCGTGCTGTGACTGTGATGCGAGCCTTCGCCGAGAAGCGTGGCCTAATGGACCGGCTGGCTCGCGGCCTCACCGACTTCGAAGATGCCGTCGTCGAGGCAAGGCCACCACGGCGGCAAGTGAAGATCACAGATTTTTTTGCTGCCTGTCCATAAATAAAGCTGGCGTGCCGGCGTGTGTGCGCGCGCGTGTTTGTGAGGATTGTGGCCTTCTTTTCTGACCGGTAAGTAGCCGCTAAACTGGCACTGACGGTTAATTCGTACATCGCTTAATGCGTACCAAAACGTCATTCCCGGCCAACTACGGTCTAACGAGGTTTCACTGTACAGGGCGAAGGCTTCTCCCATGATCCACCACTTAATCTGGTCTTGTGCTCTCCGTTGCCGCGTTATACCCACAAAATTTTTAATCTCACCGGCTCACCTAACTTTCTGTCTACCCTTCGTGCATTTGCCTTCTCTGGGTGTCCAGTCAGTTACTCCAAATGACCAGCAGTTATCCTGCCTCCATGCTACGTGTCCAAACCATGTCCATTTTTTTTTCTTGATTTCAACTATGATATCCTCTACCCCGGTTTGTTCGCTGACCCACTCTGCTCTCTTCTTGTCTCCCGAGGTTACACTTATAATTTTCCTTTCCATCGCTCGCTGTGTCGTCCTCAATTTAAGCTGAACCCTCTTTGTAAGCCTCCAGGTTTCTGCTCCGTAGGCAAGTACTGGCAGGATGCAGCTGTTGTATACCTTCCTCTTGAGGGTTTGTGGCAGATTACCATTCATGATTTGAGAATGCTTACTGAATGTGATCCACCCCATCCTTATTCTTCCAGTACATAAAATAAGTGCATTATTTTCATAGCAAGTTACACTTACTAGGTGATTACCGCAGCAAGACGCACTAAAGCAGCAAGAACATGTTATAGAAAAAATGAAGGTAACTTTAACTTATGAAAAGAAATAGCTACCTTATTTACACGATTGTAGGTCAATTAGTTTTCTCTTGGTATTGAAATTGGAAGTTAGGGGGTCGACCTAGAATCAAAAACTGTTTCGGTAGTCAAGTCTTTCTGAAAATAATGGCCGCATATTTTTGTGAAGCTAGCCTTTCTGTACAGCTTTCAAGCAATGCCGTGAAGCCACCTTTCCACTGTAGAATTCAATTTTGTTTTTTTGGAAGAACTTGTAAACAATTTTTTTAATAAAATGTACTCATGCTCTTTATTTTGTCATGCGATTTTAGGGGTGTCAACCTGAATTTGAGTCGATTTACAATCGTGTAAATACGGTATAATAAAACACATACATTTGCACTTTTCCGCCGGGTCAAAAACAGAAATTTGATTCAAGCAATACATAGTCCTTAATTCACTGCATGTAGCAACTATACTTGAATAAAAAAATTGTCTAAAAAATTTTACCATTTTGTAACACAAGTAAGATGCTCACAGAAAGTAACTTGTTCTAGCGCAGCGATTGGCATAGTTCTAAACCATGCACTACGTGCAGCTTCATTACTGTAAAACATGAGGAAGTCTGTAGCACGGACATGCAGCGATTCCTGTTCAGAGTTTCACGCTGCTCCATTTACCATACCGTTGACAACGTCAATGTTTGAGGCACTCACGTAAGGTTTCTCCGACACATGTAGAATCTTGTTAGATAGATTCGCAAACTCGGTGTGCGATATGCGCATTATTTTTTGCTGAGTTTTATTGATGCTGTGTATGCAGTTGTGAGGTGCTTGGGTAGATAGTACTGCCGCCTTGGGAGAATGTTGTGCGCATTCCAGCTGATGGGGGAGGACTGTCGTGTCTTGAACACTCGGAGCTGGAGGCGAAGCTATGCATGGTCTCTCCCGTCACTCCTCACGATGTAACTGAGCAGTAATAAAAGAAATCAAGGTTCAAGAAAGAAGACAAGGTCGAAATTTCGGCGGAGGTCCCAAGTGGTGGTTGGGCAAGTTGAAGAAACAAATGGATCTTTTATGGTAATTGTTTCAACTCCTCAAGGGAAGGTTCATCACCGCAACAACCAAGTGAAAATGCACTTGGACCCTCCAGCACCAAGTTCTGCAGATACAACACCCACCGAGAAAAATTGTGTAGCCAGCACGTCGGGCAACGTAGAGGCTGCAACAGTGCCATCAGCAAAGACATTCAACCCGAACTATCCGCAAGCCCCTATGATACCAATAAACTTTAGGGAGGAGGAGTGCTGTGTATGCAGTTGTGAGGTGCTCGGGTAGATGGCACTGCCGCTTTGGGAGAATGTTGTGCGTGTTCCGGCAGATGGGGGGACTGTCCGTGTCTCGAACACACTGAGCCGGAGATGAAGCTACGCACGGTTTCTCCGTCACTTCTCACAATGTAACTAAGCAGTAATAAGCCTTGTTGATATGCAACAATTGGCTTCCTGCTTGTTACAGCAGTAGAGATACATGTTTTCTGCGGAGAGTTTCATCTAGTTGTTTTCCCATCAGATGTAGTAATGAAATGCTAGAGTAGCACTGGTGGTAGAGTGCCTTGATATGTTAGCCTGCTGAGGCAAACGAGCACATCGAGGTGCCTCAGCTAGGGGAAGAAGCAATTATGTGCTCGATGAGGTTGAGATGCCCTCTCTTGTGCAGTGCAGGTGTCCGCTGCATGTTTCCAAAGAGCTTTAGCGATTTTAAGTCAGATATTTTTTTATTACTTCTTGCTTGCTTCTGCTAGTTATATTATTTTAACCTTGTTAATTTGCTTTAACCTGGTGTTGAGCACTGCTAGCCTTGTTTTAGGCCTGTACTGAGCATTTAATTGTGAGTACGATCATGAAACTTCTGGATGCCAACAGGTTATAGTCTGGTAGCATTGCCCACATTCACAGCTATGATAAATTAAGCAATTGGAAGAACAGATACTGTGATTTTAGTATAATGGTTGGTCATATATTGCATTTTTTAGATCTAGCTTTATCTTCAGGCTTGTTTTATGTGAGCTAATTCAGTTCATGTAAATTATATAGATTCTCTCATCACAAGAGTTAATTATTCATCACAGTTAATTTTTCTTCATCTCTAAATTTCAGTGCTTCGATTTCAGCTCAATTACTGTGAATGTTATGAACACTGTTAATTTTCGACAAGTTTTGACTTCCTCCAAAGAACCTTGACCATTACATATAAATATTGAGAGACCATAGCGTCACTGGATGAAATCTTAAAAACTGCTGAATATGCAGTGAGGTTCCCTTACAGCCCTAAGATGCATATATTTCGTTCGCATACAGCAGGAACACTATCAATTATCAAGCAGGCCATGCAAGGTGCATCCAACCAGCATGTCTTCGGCGAGCAGTATTTACAGCACCCACCTTTATTCATGGCACATTTTTTATGTCTCAATTTCTTTTCTTTGTTTCAAAAACATTTTTATCACAAACAAAAAAATCTTACAGGCAATGCATTCAGTGCAATGTGAACATTGACCTTAGGCAGCGATCACCATATCCTCCAACTTGACGTAGCGCACACTCGTCGCCAGACCAAGACAGGAATAACATGCTTAACGGCATGGAATTTCTACAGGGATGACCTCGCTGTTGAAACCACTCTAACTGACATTGAAGAGTGGTTAAAGAATGTTCTAGATACATCCGAACGACGCACTAAATACATACAGCTCAACAGTGATATGCCCGCAGTCGACGCCCATCTTCTCCACCTCTGGGAGGCTAGGAGAGTACTTCTCAAGGAGGTGGAAGCGGCAAAAGCTTAACAGGAAGCTTCAGCAACGCATCGCTCTGCTCACCAAGCAAAGTCAAGATTATGCCAACCAACTGGCCAGGCAGAACTGGCACGCTTTTGGCAACAAGCTACAGGGAACTCTCAGCACCAAAAAAACCTGGCACCTGCTATGCTCTCTTATGGGCACGCAACCCTCCAAAACGGCACAGAAGCAGCATCTTCACAAGCTTATTCACAACTACGCTGGATCGGAAGAACATCTCCTTCAAGAATTGGTGAAATGGCTTACGTTGTCATTTAACACCAAGGAATATGCGGGAACACCAAACCCTGACGTCGACCGGCCCTTCACGCAAGCGGAACGTTACGCTGCCCTATCGAAGTTGACAAGAAATACCAGCCCTGGAAAAGACCAAATCGTCAACAAACACTTGCGCAACTTACCGCACCAGGCCACCACAGCTTTTCTCCAATATTACAACGGTTGCAGGGAGAAAGGAGAGCTGCCTGCGGTTTGGAAACACTCGGAGATCACCATGATTCCCAAGCCTAACAAACCTATCAGCATTAAGAACTTGCGCCCGATTTCCCTCACCTCGTGTGTGGGAAAGCTATTTGAGCATATGGTACATGACCGCTTGACCCTATACCTAGAAAATAATGGGCACCTACCAGATATGATGTTCGGCTTCAGACAGCCCCTCTCGACGCAGGACGTGCTTCTACTACTTGAAGAAGACCTTCTTGATCACCTCAGTCACCGAACCAAGTACTCAATACTTGGAGTCAATGTCAAGGGGGCCTTTGACAACGTAAGCCATGACGCGATCCTCACGAACCTTGAAAGAACCGGCTGCGGCGTTAGGACCTACACGTATGTCCGAAACTTTCTGAAGGACCGTACAGCAACTGTGGACATCTTGAACATCCGCAGCGAAAGCTTCCAACTACCTAAAAGAGGTACGCCACAGGGTTCGGTCATGTCACCGCTACTGTTCAACGTGGCCTTGATCAATCTGCCTAAGGTTCTCGATAAAATACCAGATGTACGGCACGCGATCTATGCTGACGGCATCACGCTCTGGACCAAAATTTCGAGCATCGGGAGACAAGGGAGCTGCTTACGAGATGCCGTAAACACCATCGAAAGGTATCTCCGACACTGCGGCCTCAACTGTGCCCCCGAAAACACCCATGGCTTCTACTTCACAACTTCTTGTGTCCACAACACGTGGCAAGAGCTCGCGGAGGCTCACAAGAACAGCCAGCTGGAACGACTCAAGCTCAGGCCCACTGGGAGGTCGGTACTCCGGTATCTCAACTACAGCGAATCATACATTGCGGATGCAGACTGGAAAATGCGCATCCTGTTGGACGTTCAAGAGTCCCTGTCCATTGCACCTATCCCACGCAACATGCACGCCACATTCCACAAAGGTAGATGAAAGGCTAGAGCAGAAGCTTTTCGACGAAAGTTCAGGCAAGACCCAAATGCCCGCTATACCGACGTAGCCAAGTACCCCCGTAGAAACGCGTATGCTATCAGCGTCGTCGACTCTCAAGGCCGAGAGTCAAGACATGCAACTCAGACGCAGCAGAAGAAGTGGCAATCGCTCTTGCCACTACCACATGTAAAGACGCCGGGGTGATTTTCACTGACTCGCAAGCCGCTTGCCGGAATTATGTGAAGGGCCGCGTCTCAGCCGGCACAATTAACATCCTGCAGCAGCGAAGCTCTCCACTTCCATATGCCTGCGTAATCTGGGTTCCTGGACACGAGGGTTTACAGGGAAATGAAGCGGCTCACACCGCTGACCGCGAGCACGTCAGCCAGGCTGCTTTGAGACCAAAGGATATTCGATCTGTGGCTGCAGAGATGGAGGTGGTAGAAAACACCTAGTACTCGTCGCTACTTCAACACTACAAACTGGAGAGACGGGTGTACCCTCCACTCCATCCAAGACTAACCAAAAAATAGAGCGTGATTTTCAGACGCCTACAAAGCAATACTTACATACATGGCATATTAATGCACTGCCTCTACCCAACGACACATGGCTACATGTGCCCGCTCTGCAGCGTACCAGACACCCTGGCACACTTGCTCCTGGAATGCCAGTGTCATGTTAACCACGACGTGCAACTGGAACGGGACCAAGCCCCAAGAATAAACGACGACCACCTAATGGAAACGTGGGAGGCCAAGCTCGTCTTTGAGGACCTGGAAGACCAGCAACAACTCGTCGCCAGGGCCAAGAGGGCCGTCAAAGCCACAGGGTTCCTGGACTAGGGAACCCTCCCACCTTAGGGTGACACCGGGCCTCGCTCGGAACACTATTTTTTAAATAAACGCTTATTTCTCTCTCTTCATTTTCCAGCTGTAAACAGCAACCTTTCGTTGATTATGCAGTTCAATTATCTAATATACAACTTTAATGCATAATTCTCTGTATGTCGCAAATTTTCCATATGTCACAGAAGTGAGGACCTTGCAATAAAAAACATGCTTCAAAACTACGTAACATGTCGTGTGGCACATCTTGGGTGTGTACACACAATGTAAACAAAATTATCGAAGATAGAACTTGTGTTACTCAAGTGAGAAAAAACGATAAAGTGAGAGTTGTTGGACATGCTTCACGCTCTCCGCCATCAGCTACAAAACAACTGGTTCTAGCATAGAATATGTTACAGGAAACGGTGCTAAATTTTTCATAATGAAAGCTATGTTCCCCGTGAGTACCTGACAGCCAGCATCAAAGGCAGCACGCATTTTGTGACTTGCTTGCTTGAAGTTTTTCAGTATCGGCACATTCGACACTCGGCAGTAAAGGGTTAAAAAGACGGAAGAACTTGCCACATTATGTATGCCCTAACATTGTAGCATAACACACCGCAAGTATGTTCACAAGATGAGCCCCATGAGGAATTATTTACATGCTTCGGCTTATTAAGAAAGCATTATTTACTATGTGCTTTAGCAAAGCAACCATGATGTCACAGTGGAAACCATTGGGACAATTATAATGAAACATTCAGAGCAAGTGAATGCTTACTCAAATGCTGCATTACTTTTGGTCTATGCCAGGCATACCTGCTATGATAATTTTTAGTTATGACCAAGCTGTAACTGAACTGAAGCATGATAAATCACAAATAGGGCTGGTTCATGACTTAGTTAATGATTACTGTATGCAGTTCCTTTTCAAGCTCAAAATGTTGAATATATGGTCATTCACAATAAAGCGATTCACTGGTAAACTTGTAGTATTGCCAATCTCGCCAAAAGCAGCAACTGTAAACGAGTAAACGAGCAGGAAAGTGGTGTCAGGCTCACAAAATATTTCAAAAAAAAAAAAAAAACTGTTTCACATTGCTGTATGAGAATGTTACCATGGAAAACTCTGTTCTTGCATGCAGAAATAAAGCTAGTTGTAGCCTTGTAGGCAATGTCATAAGAGAACATGCAAGCGCTAATGCAGACATGTATGTGTGAGCCGCTCAGCAATCATCATTGTGAACTTCGTTCTTCAAAGAATAAGGGTTACTCATCATGGCAGCTATGTAAAGGTAACTTGAGGATGCTGTCTATTTTTTTTTTTTGCACATGCAGACATTAATTCCTATTTGCAGTCCTTTTTGTTTCAGCACAATTAATTCTTCAAAGCCTCTTTGCAAGAAGCTTGGGAAATCATAATAAAAGATTCAGAGCAAGTAAATGCTTGCTCAAATGCAAAGTGAGAATGTGTCCTGTGATTTGATTTAATTTGAACTAATTTGAAATGTCTTGCTGAGGTGAAATTAGATGAGATTACCTGTAACAGTACAATTTTACCAACAATTGCAATAGCCTATCACTTAAAGGAAACCAAGCTTTTCCTCCAATTGGGAAGTGAAGGTTTTATTCAGAAATGAATTGCAGTGAAATACCACGTCTCTGAGCACATATGATACCATACACTATATTTGCACAACAGTCAAAACAAATACATTTTATATAGCAGTAAGGTATGCACATATTAGTGTTGGCTATACAGTAGGCATGTGTTCTAGAGGTACAAGAAAAACATGAGCAGTATTCTTTGCAAAAAAATATTCATTTTCATTCTGTGCATAAGATCATACAATAGAGTCACTCTGGTGGGTGTATAATATCTACAGGGCCACAATTTATGATTACAAGCCCAAAACTAAACAATCCAGAAGTCACTTTGGATCAACAACATTCAAAGAAGTAATGGTAGTCCTAGTATATTCACTAAGATGCTACTTGTCTTTGAGAAAGCATCTGTATAGCTTTTCATCCTCAGGCGTACTGAACTTGGGAACAAAGTTGATTTTCAAGATGGCTGAGAATCCTTCAGATAGGCTTGGCTCCTTAAACTTGGACCTGAAAAATGATTTAACGAAGCACCGATTATATTTCACTTAAGGGTGATATTAATTGAAGGAACAAGCATGTATGGAGATGTTATAGCAAATAAGATCTTTTATAAAAACATTTTGTGTGCAAAAACAACTGGGACACTGGTTGTTCTAAATTACACAAAGAAAGTTAAAAGAATGAGAAAACCAAGCTCCTCTAGACATGAAACCAGCTGTACACTGTTATTTATTTATTTATTCAGAAATACCCTGCTTTGCCCAAAGGCATGTAAGCGTGGGGGGGGGTTACAGCTTTCAAAAAAACAAGTCTTCATTATGACAGCACACTTGGTCACAAGACAATTGATTCCACTCTTGTACAGTATGAACAAAAAAAGAATTAGCATAAAGGTTCGTTCCAGTCCGGTATTCTTGAATCTTAAGGTCATGATCAGACCTTCTAGACAGATAATGCGGTGGTTTAAGGTAAGTGTCTTTATTGACGCCAGTCTTCTTGTGGTATATCTGAAATAACAATTTCAAACACAATTTTCTTTTGCGAGAGGAGAGCGCTTCCCATCCCAGCTCGTTTTTCATTTCAGTACAGCTGTCACCTCGCTTATACCGACTGAGAACGAACCTTGCCGCTCTGTTCTGTATTTTCTCGATCAGATCAATCAAGGACTTTTGGCGCGGATCCCACACACAACATGCATATTCTAAAATTGGGCGGACAAATGAAATTTACGCAGTACTATTTAGGACAGCAGGGGAGGATCTCGGATTTCGTTGAATGAAATTTAGGGCTCTGGCAGCTTTTGCAACTACAGCATGCACATGCGCATTCCATGAACAGTCGCTCGTAAGTGTTACACCCAAGTATTTATACATTGATTGATGATCAATGACGTCACCGTTCAAAAAGTAACGCGCTTCATCCTTTTTCTTTTTTTTAGTAAAAGACACGTGCACACATTTTTTCACATTAAGTTGCATTTTCCACTTGTCACACCATTGCACAATTCGGGTAAGGTCAGCCTGCAATTCAATGCTATCCTGTTCATTTTTTATTTTTCTGTACACAACTGAGTCGTCAGCGAATAAACGTATTCGAGAAGTAATGCCATCAAGAATATCATTAATGTAAACTAAAAACAGTAGTGGCCCTAAAACGGATCCTTGAGGGACACCCGATGTTACTTCCACCGTAGAAGTAGTAGTACCATTGAGAATGACACATTGTCGACGCTGTGATAGATAACAGGCTATCCAATTCAGTACTTTCTTATCAATATTTGCCCTTTCGAGTTTGCGAAGAAGCAAGGGATGGCACACGGTGTCAAACGCCTTTCTGAAATCTAAGAAAACACAGTCTGTTTGAACGTTGTCATCAACCTCGGACACTAAATCATGGTAGAACTCGATCAGCTGTGTTGTGCAAGACAGGTACCTGCGGAAACCATGTTGATCATCAACTAATAATTTATGTTGAATTAAGTGTTTCATTATGTCTACAGAAAATGTGCTCTAGTATTTTGCAGGGAATAGATGTTAATGAAATAGGTCTATAATTGTTGGCCTCTTTTTTAGAACCACCCTTGTGAATGGGAACCACGAAAGCCGTTTTCCAGTCCTTAGGCAGAACCCCAGTAGAGAGAGACTTTTTGTATATTAGGTAAAGATAAGATGCTATTGGCCAGGCACAACGCTTCAACACGCGTGGGGAAATACCATCTGGACCAGGGGCCTTGGTTTCGTCTATATTTTTTAAAAAGGATTTGATACCACTCACACAGAGTTCAACCGGTGGCATTAATGGCTGAGTTCCCAGAGGTGGCTCTGCCAGCGTAGATAATTTCGCAAAATCCATTTGAGGTAAAAATATGGAGTGAAACAAATCATTAACACACGACGCTTTATCAATGTCGCTGGACAAGATTTGACCATCATGGAAAATTTCGTTTACTACGGTTGAATCAGCTCCACAGTTTCTTACGTATCTCCAAAAATGCTTTGGGTTCGTTTTTATACTTTCGTTTAGTCGATTGAAGTATTTATCCTTTGCGCTATGAACTTCAGATTTATATTCATTAGTTATCTTGACCAACTTGGTGTACTGATAACTACTATGCGTTCTTTTAAATGCCTTGTGTACTCGTCGTCTTTTCCTTAATAATCTATATATCGCTGGCGTCACCCATACCTTCTTGCACTTTTTGAGTTTAACCACGTTTGTACTTGGCACATACTTTTCCGTTAGCTCTATGACTTTTGCTTTAAATAGAGACCACAGTTGTAAAACATCGGCGCTCTCGCAATGACAATCAAAAACAGGCAAATGAGCAAATAATTCCTGAGAAATAGCAGAGTAATCACCCTTATCATAAAAATATACCTTCCTCGATTGGCGGGGCTTGGGTCTCTTGATCTTATGTTTAATAGTTGCTACAACCGCGAGATGGTCACTGATACCGGGTATACACATCACAGAGTCGACAATATTTGGCGAATTACAAAAAAGCAAATCTAAAATGTTATTATTCCTTGTGGCCACAGTAACGTATTGAGTAAGACCGAACGTATCAATGATGTTTTTCATGCTGATGTTTTCGCGACAACCAGTCAAGGCGATACATGTTTCATTATACCACGTCAAATCCGGTAGATTGAAATCACCGGCAAGTATAAACTGATCTTGGAACTTTCTAAAGAACAACTCCAGTATGTTGGCCACAACCATAAGAAATGCTCTATAGTACTCGACGATATCTTGAGCGCCAACAGACAGGAATGTGAGAGAGACAATACAATGCGCTAACTTCAACAGTTTTTATTTCCAGGAAACGCCAAGCTATATATCCATGCAGTGGCGCCACCAGTCTATCCAACAGCCAAGGAGAAAAGCCCTTTCCCGATCTAAAAAGTCAACTGATGGTGCACTCACACACATGTCACTATTCCGAGAGATAGCTTGGGTTTCAATTATCTCTTAGACGTATTGTCTTTGTTTGGCCAGTACAATGCAAGACTCATACAAAGGTGCCCAACTGCACTGCAAGCAATGTACAGACAAATGGCCGTAATTATTCTTGTTTTTAACATTTAACTTGTGTTAGCAAAGACAATCCTTTAGGCATCTACCTGTTTGACCTATGTATTTATTACCACAGGTCAGCGGAAGCTCATTATTCACCCCTTGTACACAATCCACAAAAGGGTCCCAATGGTTCTTAGAGCACCCGACAGCTGGCCTGTACTGTGGGTCCTTCAAGCGACTTGACCTGTCAAGATTTTGCGGTGCTGAGAACACTACTTTAATGTTCACTCGACTAGCTACTTTCTTCAGATTATGAGCTGTTTTGTGCAGATAAGGCACTACTGCCACTCTGCTCCTACTTTCCGTCTGTTGGATGGCCGCTTCCCGAATGCTGCTTTCCGAACGGCACCTTTTAAGCAGATTCTCGACAACCGACACCTATGCAGACTCTGGGAAACCTGCTGTGGATAACCTTTTGGACTGATTCATAAGACTTTTATAGATTTTATGGAGGTAGGACTTTTGTAATGCATTTCCAAAACACAAATTGGCAATGCTTCTTTTAAGGAGAAATCTGAGTCAAAAAACAACTTCTTTCCCCCAACATTACAAATTTTTCATTTCTATTTGCTTTGACAAGTATAGTTTCTCTACTTTCACGGCAAAAAAATAAAAAACGGAGAATTGCAGTAAAACTTAAAGTAGGTTAAAATTGTATATAAAGAGCACACGGTGACGACTAAAAACTAAAAGAAGTTCATTGACTGGAGTCCCCAGGAAATTGTCATCATGCTGTTTGCCTTTGCATTACGTATTGCTACATGCTTAAAATGACAATGATTTCCAAGCTCTCATAATGGAAGAAATCATTGGCATAGATGAGCTTTCATTTATAACTTATACATTTAAAATGTGCTTTTCTCAAAATCCTTTTTTGGGCAACTTCTTAAGAGTAGACATTATGTTCTTGGTATTTCTGATAACCTGATCAGGATGAAATATTGCCCACATATTCCTTAACATGTGAAGGGTGCATGTATATCCTTTAAAACTTGACATTTCCTGTATAATTATTGCGAACTTAAAGTGAACAATTAGTATGAACTGAGGATATTGAGCATTCTCATATTAAAATTTTTCTTCTTTTTTGAAAAGCTAGTCAACAGGCTCTGTATTTTTTTTGCACCCCCCAGAGAAGCTCAGCGATTCGTAGAGTAGAACGAGGCTTCCGAATAGATCTTCCGAATAGAAAGAACGAGGCTTCCGAATTAGACCTTCAGAATACTACAGCGCTGTGCGCGGCGCAGAGCCTATCTTTTGAAAAACAATTACCGCGCTTCTTTCCTGCATCTGACTAACGCTCATTTCACACGAAGTGACGTAAAGTTTCCAATCGGCGACTTGATATAGCACGTAGCTCATCGATTCGTCTAAAGAAGTCACGACAATGGGCAATGCTTTCTCCTCCCTGTGAGGGATAAGGGTGGCGAGGCCATGCGAAAATTTGAAAGCAGCTGAAATCGATGTTCTAACCCTAGTAATTTTGTTATTATAGCATGTATTTGCAAACTTTTTGTGGCAGCATGTTCACAAAGTAAAAGTACACATATTCCTTTTTATAAAAATTCTTTGACCTTAGGGTTCTTTAATTGCCCTTCAAAATGTCTTATACACACTTTCTTGGTAGTTATTTGCATTGTATCGTTACTATAGAGTAATATAAGCCATAAATGGCTGAGAACCATAAATTATTAGTGGCATGAAAGTTTGTCCAAAACCAACTATATGTTACACATTGTCATGGCATAAAACTAAAACTGTGCGACTTGCTATAAAACTAATTAGATATTTTAAATCAGTAAAAAGCCTTATAGAACAAACATTTCAATGCCCTAGACTGCAGCTAGCTTCGAGTGAGCAGATTGATATGGCAACAATGTCTTATTAGCTCTGGGTCTATATTCCCAACACGTGTGCTGTTCCATGAATTCAAGTTCAATGCCTAAAAACCACAGCACGTTGTCAGACTGCTCTTTCACTGTTATAATGAGTGGGCTAAAGCAAGCAGAAAACAGAAAAAACAATTTTGAGTTGATCTACTGATACATGTGCTTCTCGCTTGAACAGGACAAAGTAATCGTCCATGTATCTTACAACTTCAGCCACCCTGTTCTCCATTCCATTCCAGTTTCAATTCTATTTACCCTAAAGGCCCAAAGGCATTCCGTAGGGGGGGGGGGGGGGAGGCAAGATAGGTTTTTACAGAACATTTCACATAAAAACAAGACAAATAGCAGTGTTCAATCAGTAGTGCATATAGACATGCACGTGCAGTTGGTCAAAAATATGCAAGAGAACAAAAAATACGAAAAAAAAATGAACTGCTAAACAACATACCTACAATTTATTCATAAATACGCAAAAAATCAATCAAAGAAAAAAAAATACAAAGAGCACTTGCGGGAGAAAGATCATACACAATTTACATACAAATGTGGACAAGGCAGGCAGAAAGTAGAAGTATTTACAAAAAAGCAATACAGTGATTTGGACATATATGCACTAATACGTTAGATGATTTCTGTTATGGACTGGAATACCCTTTGACGAAGTTAATATGTCTCAGAATTTGTAAGAGTGTGGTTGATCTTCTCAATGAATTGTGTGTGGCACTAAGAACTGTTTAAGAAGCATTTGTGAATATTTGTCAGCTTTTATTTCTTCAGCAATAGATCTCGGAAATTGGTTCCACTCCTGGATAGCCAAATGAAGATAGGAAAAATGAAGTAGATCAGTACGGGTGAATGGTTGACGAATTTTAAAGGACATGTGCCAGATTTATGTTACGGTGGGCCAGAAAAATGTCACTTAGTTTTCCCTTGTTGTGCACTGTCAGTGCATGTTAACTCTTTTGTTACCATGCCTATTCAAATCGGCAATCCAAAGCGTCGATCACTGGTGAACACTTTGGATTGGCGATTTTGGCATGTTAAGTTTATTTGTCGTGCTTGGAGCACTTTCTAGTAGTTAGTTCAGCCACTCAACTTTCAGAATCGATTTGAATTTGCTCGTTTTGACAACATGGTAATTTTTGACAGACCTTTGAATGAACTAATGTGCGTGTATTAGAATAATGCACTAGGCTGGATAACTTGACAAAAGTGCGTGCCCCTCCTGATTATGCTACAGTAACATTGAGGTTCTGTAATGAAAAGAATCTTTGCAAGTAAAATATCGAATTACAGTGTCAGCTTTGCAATTTCACAGTGTTGAGCAGTAGTAATTGCCAGAAATTTATACCAGCTGTTAAATAGAGAGCTGCTGCTAGGAAGTAGGGAGTGAAGATGAGCTTAGAGTTTGAGGACGACAGCACATCAGCTTCAAGTTTTATGGCGATTATGTTTTGCATGAGACATCCGCCATCGCTCATGCATTTGTTTTGTTTACGTTCTCAAGTTGTCTTCTCGGCCCCAAGTGCCTACCTGTTGGCCTTTGTGCACAATCTTACAACTATTCTGCTTACATACGAGGACCACACTTCGCTAGGGAGCGGTGTTCTGGCACCGGCTGCAGAGCTTCTCCTAACGACAAGAAGGCTACTGGAGCACACCTTGGCCCTGACTAGGGAGCAATGCGAAATGTTTTAGAACTGCACGCGATGTCTATCGGCCTGTTTACAACAATAACGACATCCTAGCACTTCAATCTGATCTAAACCACGGAAAAACTGGTGCTCAAACTGGCTTATGTCCCTAGACGTCAATAAAACATCTCTCCTCTCTTTCTACCACAGGAAAGACTATCACGCGATATCTATCAACCAATTCACAACAATAACGACATCCTAGCGCTTCAATCTGACCTAAACCACGTAAATAACTGGTGCTCAAACTGGCTTATGTCCGAAAAACGTCAATAAAACATCTCTCTTTTCACCCCAGGAAATACTATCATGCACTTCAATACCTTTTTTGTAACTCCCCTGTTCAATCTGTTGGTTCCTATACATACTTCGGCATTGAACTCACCGCTGATCTCTCTTGGATGCTCCACGTCACCAATATAACTAACAAAGCTAATTGTGCACTTGGCTACCTAGGCCGGAAGTTACACCTAGCCCCATCTTCCGTAAAACTATTAGCATATGACACTCTACTGCGACCAAAGTTAGATTACGCATGAGCCATATGGGATCCCCGTCAATGTATCCTCAATAAAAAACTCTAATCTTTTCAGAATCGAGCGACCAGATTTATCCTTTCCAATTACTCATACAACAGCAGCATTACAGAGCTAAAATCTCGTATTAACCTTCTCAATCTTGCTGTTCGTCATAAAATCACCCGCCTTTGTCTTTTTCATAAATTCTATCATGCTACCCCTCTTACACCTGTGATCATTCGAGCTCATCGCCGTTATAGCAGACTCAACCACATCAAAGCCATTCACCCGCCTCATGCTCGGACCGTAGCTCACTCATTGTCTTTTTTCGTGCTGATGCCCAAAGACTGGAACATTCTCCCTGCCGATACCATGCACCACCCCAGCTCGGTACTTTTCAAAGAAGTTATCAAACATTTGTTAATTTTTTTTGACCACCCCTCATGTAAAACCCCTAAACTGGGGCCTTTGAGGCAAGAGAAATAAAAATAAATAAAAATATACTTCGATGCATATATAAGAACGCAAACCTATGTTGAGTGAGCTCGCTCACGGAAAGAACTTGGAGGCTTTTATTGCAAAAAAAAAAAAACAAACAAACCAAAAATTCACTGATAAAAGTGTTCGAGTTCACTTATGTCTCAAGAAAAAAAATCCAGGCGATGCTTCACTGCATGGCACGAGCAGCGAAACAGCACTTCGGTTCTGATTTTTCTTTGTCTAATTGAATAAAAAAATATTGTACTATATTTATTATTTTTAATATTGTTCCTGGGTCACTTATCTTCAAAATGTATATTCTGAATTTCCTTTGTTTTGAATATTTTTGTATATATAATGTTTTTATTGCACTGTTCACCAGCTGGTAACCAAAAATAACACACTTTTGCACATTTTTATTCACTATAAAACATATCTCTTGCTCTACAACATATATTTTTTGGAAACAGCATTTTATTGTGCAAAATTTGGTATGCTGCAATGCATGCTGGAGTACTTTTCTATCTTGCAAAAACTATCTTCCCGAGACCTATGAAAAATAACCATTTTCATGCGGTAACGAGAGTTAAAGAATACCAGACGGTCAAAGTTTCTGGAGCCTTCTACTAAGGCATGCTTTATAATCATGTTGTGGGTTTGGCACGTAAAACACACACAATGAGATGTCAACAACGAAGAGAAAAACCGAAATAATTGTGCTATCAAAATTTCGTATTGACACTGGAGCCATAAATTCAACCAAAAAAGGTTTTTATGATCAAACTTGATAAAGCAAATGATTGCATAAAAGATTAGCAATAATTATTCAACAACTGTTGGGGTTTAATACTTAAATAACTTATCTTTACCAGTAAAAAAATCCCATAGGTTTTGGAAGGCACTGCCAAGATCTATAAAGTCATGGTGAGTTGGTGTGGAATGGGATTGTAAGGCACATGCTCCACACTGGTCCTGAGGCAATGGCCCTGCCAAGCATGCAAGGTTCCGATGATGGGAAGATGTGCAAGTTGTGTTTGCTTCAAGTTGGGGCCGACCCCAATTTGGCTGTGTCTGCTCACCTGGCTGTGGGTTCTTGCATTGCTGGCATATCTGAAGAACTCCACTGCATGGTGTGGAGTTCTCCACACCATGCAGTGGTGTCAGACAACACCACTGCATGGTGTGGAAGAAAAGACCGTGGGCGTGGGCTCAGACAACACCACCAAGACTTTCTGTATTGGTTCAACTGGACTTTCTGCTTTACATTCATAAAAAGTTCTAAGCAACCTTTATGATTTTTTTTCCTCCATTGGAAAACATGTGTGCTTGCTAAAATTTACTAATACTATCATAGCACAGAGAAAAGAAAATGATCTGGCCTCATCTCAGTGACAGAACTCTGCGATTAAGGCTTATTAAGGAATGAAAGACCATGTCTACATCGTAGTTGCCTTAAGCTTAGCATGAAAGCCAATTAGCTTGGCATGCCACAAATGATTTAGTTTTACCATGTTAAACCACCACATGGGCAATGAGAGCTACTGTAATGAAGGTTTCTGGATTACCGTTAACCACTAGGGTACAAGAACTCTAAGCATTGCACACAGCATTTTTGCATTTCAGCCCCAACAAGATGTGATAACCACAGAGGTGTGCTTAAAGGGCTGACCGCTGAATTACTATACTGGGTAGCAAGCCAGAAAAAGAAATTTGAAGTATTTCATGACAATACTTGCCGATGGTTGTACAGCACCATGTCTGTGACGGAAACATGGGGTTGTCCCTTCAGCTTTATCTCACGAAACTGCAATTATGAATATCACAGTGAAACATAGATAAAAAAAAAGATGATGAAAACATCGAACCTGGTTATTATGCTTTGCTCTTTCCAGGGTGCAATCCATAACAAAACACCTGCACTCACAGCCATGTTTCCTTGCTATGTCAACAAACCTGCAAAAGATTACTACGTGAGAGCCATCATACTAAATTGTAATACTGATGCACCTGCATGCATAAGATTTTTTTTTAAGACACAGCAGATAAAAGATCTTTACTGTCTAGGCATGCAATGTAGAATGAAAAGGTACACTACAATGTTTGCAGACATAAGTGCACATGCACAATTTCTTGTGGAATGTTTCAGCTTTTAGGAAGTTCAATTCAGCCAGCCCCACTGCTATGGCTAGAAGTTATGGCGCTCTACTGCCAACCCAAACGTCACAGGATCGAATCCCGGCTGCGGCGGCTGCATTTTCAATGAAGGCCAAAATGTTTGAGGCCTGTGTACTTAGGTTGAAGTGTGTATTAAATAACCCCGCGTGGTACAAATTTCTGAAGCCCTCCCCTACAGTGTCCCTCATAATCATATCGTGATTTCCTACCATTAGCGTCCATTAAATGGCTAAGAGCTGTAATTTGGTGGCGCCCAATGTGACAGTTGGATGAGTTCAGCTGGAGGCCAGCACAATGAAAGATATCTAAGATCACTGACAGGGGCTTTATATAAGTTTCAAATGTAGGTGAAAAAACAGACATTGTCCAAATAGCACAAACAGGTAGAAAATTTAATGCCTCTGAGCAGAGAGTCCATCATTCGTTCAAACGTGGCTGGAGCGTTAGAGGCTGAAGGGCATGACCTTGAATTGATATAGGCTGTCAAGTATAATAAATGCCGTCTTTTCCTGATCCATGGCATCCACCTCAATCTGCCAGTACCCAAAACGTAGGTCTATGGAGGGAAAATAGCAGGCACCGTAGAGGCAATCAAGAGCTTCATCTATTTGTAGCAAAAGGTACACATCTTTTTTAAAAAAATTTCTTTAAATGGCGATAACTGGCACAAAAACGCCATGTGCAGTTTTTCTTGCGGACTAGCACGACAGGGGATTCTCAAGGACCGCACAATAGCTCGTTGATGTGCTTTGAAAGCATTTTGTCGACCTCATTCTGGATAATCTGACGCTCCGTCAACGACACACGATACAAACGCCTATGAATAGGAGGATCATTACCAGTGTTTACGCGGTGGTTCACCCAAGTAGCTTTCCCCAATGAATGGCTGCTGAGATCGAAAATGTCGATGTAAGACAGCAGAACGAGGTGGAACTTTTCAGTCTGCTGCACTCTAAGATTAGGAGCAATCATTGACCTAATTGCACTCTTGTGGCAATGAGTGGAGTGGGGCTGGGCAGAGGGGTCGGAAGGAGTGGCCACGGTGACATCTACCGTGTCGTCTTCTAAGGTGGAAAGCAGTGTTGAAGCAATGCATTGAGGCAGCACCTGAGGCGCCTAACTGAAACTGACAACTGGGAGGCACGTGAAGTTCCCTGTGACAAACAGGATGGTATATAGTAAACCGCGGCTGATGAGGACATCGTCGACTGGAGTCAGTACATAGTCGCCGTCGGGAACTGGTAGGTTTGATACGAACTCAACGTAGGTCAGTGTTTGAGACGGAAGACGTGCATATTTGGCAGTGCAGAGGTGACACGGTCGTTGTTCAGCGGGATCTGTGATGGGCAATTGGAAATGGAGCATACTGGCCGAGCAGTCAATGAGGGTAGAATGAATCGATAGGAAATTGAGGTTTAGGATAACGTCATGCGGGCTCTTGTCAAGGACGGTGCACAGAACAACTGGGTGGCAATCAGTGACACTTACATGAGCGGCGCACATTCCAATGACAGATGAAGCTCCGCTGTCGGCAACACGGACGAACTTAGTCGTCACAAGCGTTCGGACTTTTTCGAGCTTGCGGTAAAAATAAGTGGTCATTACAGAAAGTTGAGCCCCAGTGTCCACGAGAGCAGTCACAGGCACACCGTCAATTAACACAACGATATGGTTCCGTTTTGTCTGTATGGCCAGTAGAGAATTTTCGGTCAGTCCAATCAATGCAGCACCACCTCCAGGGACTGCAACATTTAGTTTTCCATCGGGGAACGTCAAGGGTAGGCAGGGGAAGGTGGTCGGCGGGGCAGGGGAGAATGAGAATGGACATGTTGGGGAGATGGAGAACCAGAATAGCAGCGATCAGTTTTATGATGAGCAAAATTGTCGGGGCTGGTCTTCTGACGATAAACAGGTCAGGCATTGAAGGAGCACTGGATTGGTTGTGCAGTAGGACCCCAACGACTTCTGGAATGACGAGAAATGTCCCAATACGGTGACAAGAGAAGCATACGGGCTTGCCATCAGGTGTTCGCTATTTGCAAGGATTGCGGAACATCGACAGAGAGTGGTAATGAACGTGCATATGTGAATGGTTGCTGGCAGTCAGTGCAGGAAGGCGTTAAAATAGAACATAGACCCATGCTGGCGATTTCCTGTCGTACAAAAGCTTGAATAAAGGGAAACAGAATTGAAGGAGCGGAGTGAGGTGACGTTGGTGGCACTATAGCAGAGGCGACTGCTTCAAGTTCACGCCAGATGGGTCAAGTTAAGTTGTGACAGGTGTCGGATGTACGATACGAGTTGAGACACAATGACATCGCTGCTGTATTTGGAACGCACTAGAATTGATGAGAGATGCGCTTGCTTTTAGCATGTTTCAGCCGACGTCATTTTTGAATAATAGCATTAACAGATGACATGTCATTGAATACCGACAAGTTAAATGCATCATCGGCGATACCCTTTAGAATATGCACAACTTTGTCAGGCTAGGACATGTTTTCGTCAGCTTCGCAGTATAGTGCAAGGACATGCTGAATGCAACTAATGTAGGACTCCATGTCAGTTTGTGCGCGAGTTGACAACTCATTCTTCGCAGCTTGACGACGACCGAAGAGGTTCCCAAAAAAAGCTCACGGACCTTTTCCTTGAAGCTGTCCCAGCTCGTAATGTCATGCTCGTGGTTGCCAAACCAGACACGAGGGGTTCTGTCAAGAAAAAAGATGACATTTGCGAGCATATGTGTGGGGTCCCACCATCAAATGGCGCTGATACGTTCGTAAAGGCGTAGCCATTTGTGGACATCGAAACCCTCGCGGCTCGAAAATATGGCAGGACCTTTTACGACGGGAAGCATCACAAACATTGTTGCAGCCGGTAGGTTGGCAGGCAGGGCACAAGGTGTGACGACCAGAGAAGAAGTATAGTCCTGAGAGGCCATATTGAAAGCGGCGAGTGAGCGCCCGCAGAGGAGTTCCACGGCAAGGATGGGGATCGCACAGCTCCACTAAATATGTTACGAGGAAGACAGACCCAGCAGGCACGGACTTGAGGGAATACACTCAAACCTTGTTATAACGAAGTTGAAGGGGAGCCACAATTATTTTGTTATATCCATTATTTTGTTATATGGATATAGCAGTTTGTGGCAATGTATGCTCAGATGGGCGCACACGTATAAGCATGCAAAGGATGAAACCGCCTTGCGGCCCGATGTTCCGCTACGCGAGCACGCGTGCCACGGAAAATAAACTCAGTCGAATCTCATTAATTCGAACTTTCGGATAATTCGAACTCACGCTGAGGTCCCGTAAAAACTATGTGTATTCCAATGGGCGAAAACGCCCTGTAATTTGAACGTGCAAGCACTTGTGGCGGTTAATTTGAACATACCGCGCTCCAAAAATACTCTTAGAACCACGCCCAAAACCGCGGCGACACCTCTCAACGCTGAACGCGAAGAAGGACTGTGGCTGTGGTGGGTTGTTTTCTCTCTTTCAAATGTCGATCAGCAACGCGCCTGTTCCATGGTTCTCCCTTTTTCGTCTCTGCACGCAGAGACCCTTCTCCTTTCAAGGCCGTGCGCGCAGAGAGAGGAAAAAAAGAAAAAGAAAAGCTGTAACGAAGAGTCCTCCTCTCTCGGTGCAGAGTAAGCAGCCATGGTAGCAGCAGAGACGCAGTCGTTGCTGTCATGAAAGCGAAATCGCTTTGCACTGCGGCGCTGCTTCTTGGTCAGGTGACCCGCTGAGCGCTTCCTCAATCCTCTCCGTTGGCTGCGTAAGGAGGATGGTTCTCTCGCCCGCGCGGGGCGCGGCTGTACGTCGGCGCGGGAGTTTTGAATGAGCTGCACCGAACGAGCGTCAAACTCTGCAGAAAAGGCTATACTTAACACACTACGGTCATTTTTTTATAGACTATTTAATAGACTACTTTAGTTCGTTATATCCATTTACAAGTCAATTTTAGTTCGTTTGTGGTTTAAAATACATGGTTCCCAATGGAGTTTTCAAGGGGAACTTAATTTACTTTGTCATATCCATTATTTTGTTATATCCCATTACATTATAACAAGGTTTGAGTGTATATGTATTTACAACTGGTTAGTTGAGCTTAGCTGCCAAACGAAGAGTTCGCACCAGTCTATCTGCTACCGTCCTCTTCGTCGTGTTCATCGCTATGCCACAGGTACGTAGCATTATTATTGTCATTATTATTATTATTATTATTATTATTATTATTATTATTATTATTATTAGAAAATTCAGTCATTTCTCAAATACTGTAGATTATTTGTTTCCTTTAAGCAAAAATTTTCAATACAGCAGAGGTCTTTTTGTGAAACTGTGGAGATGTTCAGACGAACTTTGAATTAAAAAACAGGCAGTGCTTGCAAAGGTATGCAATTTTAATAAAAAATATTTTCTTAGCTGTGCAATGCTGTTTCAAATGTGTGGTTAATTGACTTTGCAGGATTCATGAAAAAAAGTAGAGTCAGCTAATCCACAACACCGACATGTCCACTTTTTAAAAACTTCATAATGCACAAGTTTATATTGAAAATTGATCATATCTAATGACAATTATATTTTCTGTAGTTTTTCTAAAGCACCTGTGTTTCAAGATATTCATTAAATACAACACTCCATTTCAGATTGAGGTGTCACGAAATTACTGGAGTGTCAAAGTTGACGACAAAGATCTCAGAACACAAATGTGTTTTTTTTTTTTTTCTCCAACCGAAACAAGGCTGAATTGCACGAGGGCGTAAAGCACGCCTAAGTATCTTGATCTTCGGGAACAGTCGGAATTAAAAAGGGGAAATTCCTGATTGTAGCATCAACTCAAGAAGGCAGTTTCTAATAAAGAATGAAATCACATGTTGCATATGTTGCAATCAAACTGACCCACATACATTTAACCTGTGCTGCGTCAACAATCGTGACCAAAACAACCAACGTGATCTTACTCAATGTGTTTCATTTATGTCCTAGTTGCTTTGCTATCGTGGTGTGTTCCACAATTAGTTTTTAGGGCAAGTTGGTACTGACAAAAGTAGATAATATTGTTGGGCGAAACTCGAACATAAAAAGTAAAAGGCAGATTTGGCTCCTCCTTCTAGTCTCTTAAGTGCTTTTTTTTTTTTTTCGAGTTTAGCGGTACAGTACCATGTTCTTCTTTTGCTCCAAGATGGTACATTTGAAATAAAAGACATGTAAAATGAAAATACTGACCACCAATCTACTCCTTGAAAAAGAAATGATCCGAAATGGCCCAACATAAAACGAGTTCAGGCGAAGAATAAAAGCTGGCACCCTTTTAAAGGCCCTCAATACATGCCAAGAACAAGAAAAGCCTGGCCACAGTCTAGTGTACCTTTTGCCCAAAATGACCACTCACTCTTAAAGTCTACTCATTGTCATTACGCCCGACAGAAGCACATGAATGTTAACTTCATCACAAAATAATGCTATACTGTATATTCAAGTAGATATTTTTCAGTTAATTCAAACCCAAATGAAATGTTCCAATTTATAAGAGCCAAATAAAAACTTTACTCCTGAATACCAATGTAAAATAGATTTTAATGAAAACTAATAGACAATGATGCCAAGGAAAGTATAGGGGATATTATTGGAAGTATTGTAATGTAATTCTGGTGAAAGAAAAAGTGGACGAAAAGATAGCTTGCCATGGGCAGGGACCGAACATGCGATCTTCGAATAACGCATCCCAAATAAACTTTTTACACATACTTACAGATTATATTTATTTTCAGATTATATTACAGATTATATTTATTTTCAGATCACACAAAAGGAACACTTCTGACGCTTCCCTTTATCATTATGGTACTCACTGTGTACTTAAATTTAAATGTACAGCCATGGTTCTAGGCCGCGCTCCCATAGAAATACATGGGATAGTGGCCTGGCAACTTCCTGTTGTTATCTGGGTTTAGATGACACAAGGGCCATGTTTGGCCAAATAGCATTAAGACAAATGTTGGGGTATCAAAAGTGAACAATGATTTAATATGACGGAATGTAGAGACGTTGGAAAATGGCCCAAGAACATGCACTATATAGTACAGTAGAATCTCGCTGATACGATTACGGTTAATGCGAATTTCGCGATGATACGAATTTTAAGGTTGCCTCAGATGGACTACATTATATAAAATACACGGTGATTGAATGTTGTCTAAACGGTTTCCTCAGCAACCACAGATGATATGAACGCACGATTGACCGCTGCGCGCGAGCAGCACATCATGCAGCTTGTCTGTGGGTGGAAGGCTCGTTCACACTTGGCTTCGAAAGGAGCGAATGTGGCAAAACACACCAGAATTTCTCTCGCTTCGTTGCCGAAAAAGTGGCCGAAAAACCATGCCGCAAGGCCTATGCAAAAAGCCACTCGCATCTTCTCATAGGGGGAACTCAAATAAATGCTCCGCAGAGTAGTGGGGGTATTGCGTGAATGTTGTGTAATTGTTATTTTGTCTTTATTATTCTTATTTATTGAACAAAGGAGAAGCGTTGCCTTCAATGAGTGGTGGGACGCTGATGTTGGGTAGTGCCCCATTACTAGTTGAAGGTACTGTTGCTTCCATCGCATCTACTCGAGTCAAGCAAAGCGTGAAGTCAAGCAAAAGCCAAGTAAGGACGCCCTTGACTGAATTCCGAACGCACGATCCAGTGTCTACGTATACTGGGTGGCCAGTGAACGGTTTTTCAGTGCGAGTGGTCGGTTTTTTGCTAGCAGACGCTGCTTGCGTCGGCCTTGCGAGCCGAGAGAGGGCGAGGGGAGCGCCAGTTGGCACAAGATGCGAGCCCGAGACGCGAGCATGCGCAGTGGGTGTGGAACCGCCAACACCGGATCCACGACATTGTGAGACTAAGAAATTCTCTGCATTAAACAAAAATCACCTCGAGACCAATTTTGCCGCCACGCGATAGCGGATCGCCTTTCCGTTACAGCTTTGGCTACACCGGCTGCACTACCTCTCAAACCAGATGATGTAAACAACCAGCCGTACATTCAATATAGCGCCAAAGGCGTCGGCGGTGGCTCGCGTCAGAGCAATAGCAAACTACCCACACAGCATGACAAAGCTCACGGCCTGGAAAAAGACGCGTGAAGGTGCAATAGAAGCAAGTTGGCAGGTGTGAGTCGGCATGGCTTATATCTTGCTTTTGCACTGCCGGCTGAAGCCGTCACCACCGCTGCCGGTGCATCTGCTCATGTCGTTTCTTCTGACATATGTCCCGAAACAACCTTTGCAAAGGTGTAAACATTTTTTTTTTCAATGTTTTGCATGGATAACTAGAACTCGGTACTGATTTTAATGCTTAGGTACAAATTCTCAGGCGGTGACTGCGGCAGAGGCCTGTATACGAGGGGCAAAATGAATGTGAACATTTTTGATGGGCGGGAACGTGGTTTTGTGGCCGCTCTGGCGTTTTCGCATGAATTCCCCTGTGGGAATTCTCCAGGACTGATTTTTTTCATGTAGACTTCGTGGCGCGTTTTTTCAGTTTCAGCCGCTTAAGTGGCAAAGCAAGTGAATTTTCAATAAGTTTTGCCACTTTCGCTCCCTTTGATGCCAAGCGTGAACGTGCCTTACAGCGCTAGCAGCATGAGTGGGGAAACAATGGCACTTTATTGAGAGGCAGTGAAAACAGGAAAGTTCAAAAGAACAATATGGACTTTTTTTTCAGCAAGAAGTAATTGAGCCCAATAAAGTTCTTGTTCTTCTTCATGATAAGCTTTAACTTGTTTTTGGTTCATACGAATTCAAGAAGGTACGAATATTTTGTGTGCTCCCTTCGAATTCGTATCATTGAGATTCTACTGCAGAGCAAAATATACATATATCATTGCGAGAAGAAACGACGAACAGAAACTCAAAGCGAACGACTATTTACTCGGCCACAGCAGCCACTAACTTCTTTGCTCTCTACTTCTACCACCAACATGGCGTGGCATTACCCTCTCCCCAAATAAAAAAAAAATCACAGCATCCCCACTGAGTGAATGATGACGAGTGGAGCGAAGCGCTTGTCTGTTCGTGTTTCTATTCGTTTGTCTGTCTATACGTGCATGCGTCCGTCCATTTGTGCATGCGTCCGATCGCATTCGTGAATGCAGATGGCATGCGGGTAACACCGGCAAGACGCGAGCCAAGGAAGCCGAGCGCAAGTGTCTTTAACGCGCCCACCGCTCTGCTTCATCCATGCCCCACCAACGATCCGCCACATACAGCGACTATCCAGGAGACTGAGGGAGGCACTCCTTCCTTGCGCACACAGGCACAACCCGCGCAGTGACCAACTGGAGAGTAGCAGTACAGCACCATCTAGATTATCCTCACTCAACTGCAGCTTTTATGTACTTCTATGAGACAGCGCCGTCTATTATACTGTTCGAGAGATACTGCCTTCTTTTTTAACTCTTCTATTCTTGTCTCGGTTACGCCACACGCAAGACAAGGTTAGACTAAGAGGAGCTTTGCCCCTAAAAGAAAAAGAAGCATCGTATGAATGCTGCAGCTCTAGAAAACAGTGAGAGCAAGCCAAAAATGTTTGTGTCCATTGAGAAGCGCAAGGGATTGATGAAAAAAAAACAAGAAAGAAATGTACAATAGTCCTAACAATTCCACATCACAAAGTTCGTGACCTGCAGTCAACATGAAGCATACGGCTTCATCCTGGAGACATGAACCACATTCGAGGAGCGTAGTCTATGAGAACGGTGTGATGTGTCTGCTGGGACAAAATCCGAGTTGACATCCCCAAAGCGATGAACTCAGAAGGGTCCAAAGTACCGACATAACAATTTCTCTGAGTGCCCTCATTGACTAATGGGAGTCCAAACCCGAACTTGGTCACTCGGTTCGTATGCTACAGCTCTGTGACGGGTGTTGTACCGGCGGGCATCCTGATTTTACCACAATAAAATGCGAAAGCTGCTGGGCTTCTTCGGCATGCTTAACAAATACACCTTCATCCGGGGTAGACATGTCCGGCAGAGTTGGTTCCAGCATGGTGTGAAGCACTGCGGTGACGTCATGGCCATAAACCAGACTAAAAGGAGCAAAGTCGGTGGTTTTCTAAAGAGCTGTGTTGCAGGAAAATGTCATATACGGGAGGATTTCGTCCCAATTCTTGTGATCCTTGGTGGCATACATCGAAAGCATATCTGCAATCGTTTTGTTAAGCCGTTTGATTAACCCATTGGCCTGTGGGTAGTACACAGTTTCCATTCGGTGTGTTCGCCGCAAGATATTTCGGAGCAACTGTGCCATAAATGCAGAACCACGATCTGTGATGACAACAGCGGGGGCACCGCAGCGGAAAACAATGTTATTCATAAAAAAAGTCAGCTACATCGGAAGCAGTTCCTCACTGGGTGGCTTGGGTTTCGCAGTATCTAGTCAAGTAGTTGGTGGCAACAATTCAGCGGTTACCAGCAGTAGACTTTGGAAATAGGCCGAGTAAATCCATCCATACCTTTTCAAAAGGTGCGTGAGGGGGTCGTAACGGCCGAAGCAGACTGGCTGGTTTCATCAGTGGATTTTTGTGGCGTTGGCAAGCTGTGCAAGTCTTGATGTACTGCCTGATAGTTTTTGTAAGTTTCAGCCAGTAGTATTCTTTCTTAATCCTGGCCAGAGTGTGTGCGAAGTCAAGATGCCCTGACTGTGGCTCGTCGTGGCAAGCACGCAAAATTGTCATCCCAGTGAGCAGCAGGAACAACTAGGAGGTAAACAGTTTTCGTAAGATGAAAGTTGCGCTTGTAGTTGATGTCTTGGCGTAGACAGAAAGATGACAAGTCATGCGCAAACTGACATGAGGGTTGCGGGCAACGTCCCTCAAAGCATTCAATCAGTGGTTGCAGTTCTTTGCAGTCTTTTCATTGCTGAGCAGCTATGCTTAATGATTCTAGAACAGCAAGGCAGTTCAAGTCTTCATCCTTGTCCTCTGTAGAGGTCTTGACAGGTTTGTGGAAAAAACAGTCGGCATTGGCGTGTTTCTGGACATACTTGTAAACTATCGTTATATCGAATACCTGTAGCCGAAGGCTTCACCTAGCAAAATGGCCCAAAGGATCTTTCCGATTTGCCAGCCAGCAGGTGGTCACTGATGATTCGGAAGGTGTGTCCATAGAGGTATGGCCTGAATTTCGTAATATCCCATACAACCACCAACATTCTTTTTCAGTCATTGAGTAGTTTTTCTCCGCAGATGACAGCGTGCGGCTAGCGTAGGCAATGACGTGTTCCACGTTTTCTTGGTATTGCACATGAATGGCTCCGAGGCCAAGATTACTCGCATCAATGCGGACTACTGTGTCTGCTTCGGTGTCCAAGTGGCCAAGGATCAGCGGCATTTGCAGGTGTTGTTGAAAGTCGCGGAAAGCATCGGATTGTTCTGGACCACAGATGAAGGCAACGTTGTTCTTGACAGGTTGTTGTATAGGGTTGGCAATTTTAGAAAAATTTAGCACAAAGCGGTGGTAATAAGCACAAAGGCCCAGAAAGTGGTGTACATCATGCTTTGTCTTCGGTATCGGGAACAAAGCAACTGCCATAACCTTCTGAGGGTCGGGGTGAACACCGCTGCTGCTGACAATATGGCCAAGAAATTTGAGTTCCTCAATCCAAAATAACACTCTTTCGGCTCCAGAGTCAGGACGACAGTACAAATAGCCAGAAGAACCACCTCAAGCTGCTCAATGTGCTGTTCAAAGGTCATAGAAAAAATGGTTAAGTCATCTGAATACACTTAACACGAGTGACACTTGAGATCACACAAAACTCTGCCCATCATTCGTTGGAATGTGGCTGGAGCGTAGCACAGGCTAAAAGGGCTAACTTTAATTTCATAGAGACCGTCGGGTGTAATAAACGCTGTTTTTTCTCGATCCCGTTCATTTACTTCAATCTGCCAATATCCGCACGGAGATCCATGGGAGAGAAATAACGGGTGTGGCGCAGGCGATCCAAGGAGTCATCGATGCAAGGAAGAGGATACTATATGTATTTTTCGTTATCTTGTTCAGTTTGTGGTAGTCTACACAGAATTGTAGTGAACCATTTTTTTTAACCAACACAACTGGTGATGCCCAAGGACTTGTCGATGGTTTAATTACATCGTCATCGAGCATTTGTTTCCCTCGATGACAAATAGCATCCTGTTCTTTCTGCGGCACGCGGTAAGCATGTTGGCGCATGGGTGGAACATTGGGCTCAGTGATGGTTCTGTGCTTTGTTAGAGGGATCTGCCAGTCTGTCAACGTTGTGGCAAAACAGTCACTAAAGGAAGACTGGAGACTGTGGAGCCCTGCCTGTTAAGGTAGTTCTAACTTGCGATTGACGTGGAGGCGACTAGTAACGTCGATATCGCGGCTGTTTTCTCTCGAGATTGTCACAATTAAAGGGAAGACGTCCAACTCATACAGTGCCTCCAAGTCAGCTACGGTGGTGCCTTTCACAAAATGCTGGTATTCGGCACTTGAAGTTCATAACTAAAAGCGTAGTATGGCCATTTCGGAGCTGAACGAGACTTGAGCAATGGCAACATTACGAACAAGGTGTGCAAAGAAGGGGCATGTTTTGAGACATCAACAAAAGATGTATCGCAATCTATAACCTGCCATTCCCACAGCAGGGCTTGTAGGGTAGGTGCCATTAAGCGGAGTTGGAGCAAGGGGACACCCATTTCCTCAGCCAGTGCTCGTACACGCAGCGAAAGGGGTTCTTTGCCTGAGGGTCGGTTGTGACAAAGCCGATAACTGGACGGTAGGATATGCAGGGCGATCCAAGTTTGCGTTAACTTTTAGAAAATACTTGAAAGCTAAGTGTAACCTCTGTAAATCAAGCGAACACTTGTCTGATTCTCCGTAGAGGCTTTCTACAAGGCTAGTTCTAAAGCCCCCTCCCCCTTCCCCAGTGGATAGGTGGATCCCTAGATGACGAATCGGATCAAGCATTTACAGCTCACTTGGTGCAGCAGAGTAATACACCACACTGCCGTAGTCCAAACGGGTCCTAACAAGACTCTTGTATAGGTTCATCGAGCACTTCCTATCACTACCATATGCTATGTGTGAAAGTATTTTTAGAATGTTCATTGTTTCTAGGCACTTAGCCTTTAGATGCTTGATGCGGGGGATGAAGGAGAGTTTCGAATCAAGGATGATGCCTAAAACTTGTGCTCTTTGTTTACCTGTATGCGTTGTCCATCCAGCTTAAGCTCAGGATCTAATGCAATGTCCCTTTTTCTGTTAAAATGCACACAGGAGCTTTTAAAGGGGTTAATCTTAAAGCCGTTTTCATTTGCCCCACTTTGATACTTTATTGAGGCCAAGTTGATTTTCTCGTTCACATATTGAGAGGTGGCTTGACTTAAAGCCTATATGAACGTCATCAACATATACTGAGTAAAACATTGCAGGAGGAATCACCATATGTAACGAGCTCATTTTCACAATAAAGAGGGTGCAACTAAGCGTGCCCCCTTGTGGCACACCGATTTCTTGAGTAAACGGTTTTGAAAGTGCATTCCCCACCCTCACACTAAATGTGCGATGAGACAGATAACTTTCTGTAGATCTGAACATGCTGCCATGTACCCCCATTGCTGCCAAGTCTCTCAGGATTCCAAATCGTTATGAAGTGTCGCAAGCTTTTTTGAGGTCGGGCAACACATAAAAAAAAACTGTTTATAGAAAAAAGCATCTCAATCTCAATGCAAACAAAGTGGTCCAGTGTTGACCAACACTTCCTGAAACCACATTGAAGTGGGTCCAGTAGCTTGTTGCTTTCGAGAGAACAGATTCATCGCCGATTTATCATTTTTTCATAGAGCTTACACAAGCAGCTTGTGAGTGCTACTGGCCTGTAGCTACTGGCCAAGAAGAGATCGTTGCTTTGTTTAGGTATTGGAATGATGATGGCTTGGAAAAGATGTTGGAATGTATCCAGATGCCCACATGGTGTTATAAAAGGATAGAAGCACCGTGTTTCAGAGTGTAGGTTCTTGATCATTTTGTACATGATACAATCGCTGCCTGGAGCTGAAAGGCTGAAAGAATTCAGAGTGGCCGTCAGTTCAGCTACATTGAACGGGCGGTTGTAGGGCTCGCTTTTTGAGCACTTTTGTTCAAGGCGTTCCTGCTCAGCCTGTTTTTTTTAACTTAAGGAACGTTGGGCTATAATGAGATGCACTTGAGATATGTTGAAAGTGTTAAGCCAGAAAGTTTTCCCGGTCTTCTAAGGTATTGCATCGGCAGTTACTAAGGATAGTGATTGTGTTTCTTGGCCATTTAGCCTGTTTACGCAACTCAACACCTTGCTTTCATTCGTGTAAGAGTTCATGTCAGATACACACTTTTGTCACCTTTCTCTCCTCACCTGTCGATGCACTTGTCTGCCTTGAGACATGGTTTTCTTCAAGTTAACAAGGTTCTCTATTGTTGGGGGTTCTTGAAGGAATCTCCAGGATTTATTCAGTTTTTTTTTACTTGCTTCCCTGGATTCTTCATTCCACAATAATATACGACTTCTGTCCTTGTCCAATGTTTGTTTGACACATTTTTCAGCAGCCTCAATGATAAAATGTGTCACATATGCCACAGCATTGTCTACACAAAGGGAAGAAATGTCATTCCACTGTGAATATGTATGCTGTTGGAACAGCTCCCAGTTTGCTGACTTGATTTTCACATGGGGAATCTGTGAAGAACAACTGTCCTGTTTTGTTAAACTTATTACAAATAAGGAAGTAATCACTTCCATATGGGTTTACAATAACCTGCCATTTAAGGTACATAACTAGAGTACTTGCTTAAATCAACAGATGGGTAAGTTTGGTGCATGGAATCGAAGTATGTATGTTTGTGTTCGGCAGACATGCATCAGTAGAGAACAGAAAATTTTCTATCAGTCGCCCTCTAGCGTGACAACCAGAGTCTCCCCACAGTGTTTTATGTGAAATCAGGTCACCAACTACTAAATATGATTCAGGAAGCCCATCAATTAAGTTTTGAAATTCAGTTTTCGCAAGTCTGTATCCGGGGGGTATGTATAATGAGACAACAGTGATTAGCTTGTTAAAAAGCACTGGTTGAATGGTGACATCTTTCAGAGGTGTTCCCACATAAAAATGCCTGCAGGAAACACTACGATTAATAATGATTGCCACACCACCAGACTAAGTGCCTACGTCGTCACGGTCCCTGCGAAATATGGCATATTGTCTGAAAAAGCTAGTGCGCGTGGGTTTAAGATGCATTTGTTGGACACACAGCACTTTTGGGCTAAATATACACAGGAGCTCTGTTACATCGTCTAGATGATGCAAAAGACCTCCCACATTTCATTGCAATACCTGCGTTGCGACTTTGAGTCGAAAGTGAGTGCTGTGTGTTACAGAAACTTACAAGTTACGGAGCTCTTTCTAGGCCCCATAATAGGAGTTTTTTTCTTTTTTGGATTGGTTGACAGAGTCACGCCAATCCTTTGGCACAGAGTGCGCTGTCTGGACAGGAGTTGTCTCTATCACTTTAACAGAGGTGCTGGGCACCCACCCTAGGGAGCGGTGTGCTTGGTGGACGAGCCTTGCCTCTTGAGATAAGGCCCTCTGTCCCGCCTGTCCGGAGGCTGGGAGGTCATTCTTCTGGGATGGCGGTGCAGCACTTGTTGTTGCTGCCGTCGTGGGGACGAGTGGCATTGCCATTGGCTCAATGCGTGCAAGCATGGTGAATAACGCAGGTCGTTGTGACGGTGCCCTCTGACGTGTCACATCAGCAAAGGAGTTGTTTGGCATGTAGGTCACTCGCCTCCGTGCCTTTTTGAAGGATATAGTTTTTTTTTACTTTGACGGTAACAATTTTCTTTTTTGCCATGAAGGGCAGGACTGCGAGTATGCAGCACACAGTTCACACAATGAGGCGTATTTGAGCTAGTTTCGGAGGAATGTTCCATGGCGCTACATTTGGCACAAGTCATTCGACCTCGACAGTTCTGTGTGTGACCGAACCTCTGACATTTATAGCATCAAAGAGGGTTGGGGATGTACGGTCGCACTCGAATCTTTACATACCCTGTCTCAATGGTCTCTGGCAGAACACTGGAACTAAAGGTGAGAATTCGGTGCTTTGATTCAATCTGTTAACTGTCACGCCTCATCCTGATTCGCTTTACGTTGATAACATTCTGATCACTTAAGTCGTCTAGCAACTCCTTTCTCAGTGAGTTCACAGTCAGGTCATCATCGGTTACAACAATACAACAAGTGTTCATGGTGCATTGCGGAGTGACCATTACAGGCAAACCACCAAACGAAAAAAGAGTCTGCAGTTTGTCATGTTGGTCTGTCTCGAAGTTCTAAAAGATTGATTGATATGTGGGGTTTAACGTCCCAAAACCACCATATGATTATGAGAGGCGCCGCAGTGGAGGGCTCCGGAAATTTCGACCACCTGGGGTTCTTTAACGTGCACCCAAATCTGAGCACATGGGCCTACAACATTTTCGCCTCCATCGGAAATGCAGCCGCCGCAGCTGGGATTCGATCCCGCGACCTGCGGGTCAGCAGCCGAGTACCTGAGCCACTAGACCACCGCGGCGGGGCTCGGAGTTCTAAAAGGAGGTCTCCGCAGGCCAGCTCTGTAGCTTTGTATCCAGGTTCTATGGTCCGTTCGAGGCATTTTGCTACGAGGAAGGGTGACAATCTGCAACCTGTCTTTTCCGGTTTTACAGAGTGGATGATGTGATTGCGTGGAAAGTTCTCGGACAATGAAAAAGAAAGATTTAATCGGTGTGCCCCATTTTCTTCTGTAAGCGATCATGCAGTGAAGGAAATAAACTATCCATAAAAGTATGTTTATTTTCAGCAGCAATGCCGACCACCCACCATGGAGCCCCAAGAGGGGACGCAGTGGAAGATGTAAGACAAGTACAACTATCGCCAGCTGTACGTTACTACTATATCCCAATATGAAATAACCTAGGTTGGTTACACAACACAAAGTTAACCCTAGCTGCCAGGAAATTTGAAAGTAAATGGAAAAGAAAAGATGATAGGACAGATAAAAAGTGAGAGATAAAGAGGAAGATGTAGGGAGAGAGGGAGAGATAGAACAAGATGACTGCCGATATCCGTCTATGTGAAGCCAGGGCCAAAAGAATGTGTTGCCACCGCTGGGGGGCTTTAAAGGTCCAATCACTTGGTGTCGGCTCAACCCCCAGAATTCCCTTTTCCCCGGACATGGCTAAGCCATGCATGGTTAGGCGTTAGAGGGGACCGAAATCCCCCGTTAGCTAGTACCTGTGGTGTCGCCACACACCAACCGCCTGCTCATGCAGACGTCCCTGCGGGTCCTGGGAACTTCTTGAACCCCCTTGTACATTCAAGATAATGATAGGCCTAATCACAGGCTACTCTGCTATGATTGGGCACACCATTTTATAACTATCACACTGTGATGGCTTTAAAAAAATGCAGAGCAGGTACACATGCACATTATTCATGTTTCAGATATTTTTTATCTCTACCCTCATGAAAATGCACTAAGAGCATGTGCCCCTTTCAAAGCAGCTGCAAATTAGATGAAAATACACGAAATATTCTTAATGCACTTGGTTAATGCTTCAAGTCCGTGTTATGAGTGGGGCTACCGTAGAGGGTTCCACGTTAGTTCTGACAACCTGACTGTTATCATGTGCACTAAAATATCAGTATACAGGAAAATTTGCCATCAGCAAACAAGGGATCACTATAACCAGGGATCAAAAAGCCACATATTCATGTTCAGCACAAGGATGCCAGAGCCACTGAGCCATGGCTGGCATATACTTAAGAGTGCCTAATAGGCATACTTGTGTGCCCTGAATTCCTCTCTCGTTTCAATGATGCTCTTAAAGTACTAGTTCATGAAACCTGAGGGACATGGCTAAATAAGTGTAATGTGTTCAAGGAATATATTTCGAAAGGAGTCGTTAAGAGGCTTTAATATCAATAGAGACGTGAATAGTACTATGTTTGCTTTTTCCATTCACCTTTAAATGGTTCCTTGCAGCTGGGGTAGCGATGCCTTGCATATCTTCCTTTCTTTTGATTTGTTCTGTGGTGTGCAAATGGTAACTTCTTGAGGTTGCTCATTAAAAAAAATGCCTGAGAGTGCAAAGGAGCTGTTGCCTTATAAATGTGGTTTGCAAGCTGCTGTTACCTGACATTCGTGGGCAGTTTAGGTAACGCTGACAAGGTGCCCTCTTCAATAAGAATCATAACTATTTTAACGCCCTTATTACGTCTGAGCACAACTATGAACAACCGCAAAGCTGTCTCGAATAAAGAATGAATGAATAAATACAGCTGAACTGAGACATTCAGAGCTTTATGCTAATCTATCTGCAATATGTGTACACCCTTCAAGCTCAAGGACGATTGACATCCCCTTTCTGTGCCATATAGTTATCCCGAATTATGACCAAAACTGAACAAATGATTTTTACCTGCCATATTTGCTAACATGTTTTACTTTCTTCCCAAGAATAGACTCACTCCTGCTTACTCTACCGCAAGGACTGTGTGCTGCCATCCGGCAAAAATATGACAAACCACTAGACAAAACCAGCATGTCTATCAAATCGGAAATACTATGGACAGCCTGGGGTCATCCTTGGTCATTTTTTGCTATAGACACATTGAAAAACCGAGGTCATCCATGACATAGCAGGGCTTATTAATGAAAATTATCATTTAAGCCCTTCATGCCTAAAAAAGGAAAGATTAGTTTAAAAAAATAGTATAAAGCTTTAATCCTTTAACTGCAAATTATTATTTTTTTTTTGATAATTTCCGGTCAGAAGTGCCTATTTTTTATTGCTGATTTCGATTTTTATTGAACTAAAAAGCAGCTAGGCAAAGTTGCAAAAATATTTGCACTACATACCTAGTCAAGTTAATGGATTAAAGTAATTTTATGAATAATGCATAGGAAAACAGCCTCCTGCTACTAATAAAATTAAACACCTTATAAACAAAACAGTTACAGACGCCACATCGTTCTTCACTTGTGTAGGCTAAGCACCCTTGGGGTATTTCACTCGGGAAGCTTCGGGGCTGTGTCGAAAATGACAAAACGCGAAAAAACGCAAAGCGGCTTCACTGGCGGGCACTCGCAATGTTCCTGTCCGAGCTGTCTTCATCATCATCACAGGAGCTACTCATTTACATCATCGCTGTCTTCACTTTTGGACGCAAGATAAATATATGTACTTGAATCATCATCATTTGAAGAAGATGACGAAACCGAATAGCTTCTTTTTGCGTTCACGGGCCATTTATGCATTAATCACTGCCACCACATGCAGTCTTTCCATACAAAAACCACGCTGCTGCCGCAAGAGAAAACTAAATCCTTGAGCAAATGTTGCCATCTAGTGGATAACACACAATGTAATCTTTAAGGGAGGACACGGGTCTTAGAAAACCAAAAATCACAAAAAAAAAAACAACTTTTTGAAGCTGACATTTTTGAAATCTGCGCCTATTTTTGCACTTATCTGAGAAGTTTCTAGCTTCTCGCGTCATTATTTCTGGTGCAAAATCAATTTATAACATCCCTGTGAGATGAATGTGAGCGTAAATTGACGCTAAAATCGCGCTTTTTCCGCGCCAAACTGTTGCCGTAACACACGAGCTATCGTGTTTATCTTGGTCTCGTTTGGAAGGGTCATTCTTCATCTTCAATTTCCCGCCCTCGCTGGCTCACCTTGGTCATTGGTTTTTTTAGCAAAAATGCGTCATCGAGAAGCACTAGCGCGCGATTCAATTGGCTGCTTGGGGCACGTGACCAAATTTAGGCATCTGATTGGCCAAGGGGCGCTTTCGGCGTTTGCTTCACCATCGTGACGCGCACTAACATGCGCCATTTTGTCATGGTGCTACTGACTGCTTGGGGCAGTAAAGAAGTTCCGTGCTACAGTAATTTGTGAAGCGGGTTCGGCGGTGGTTCATTCGCTGCGAACTTCAGAAAGATCCCCGCTATGGCTCAGGACAATGAGGATAACGAACTCAAAGCGGTCAACGGCGGTCGCTGAGTCACCGGTGTAGGCCTAACTCACGTACGAGCCCGTTGATTGCCGACAACGTTACTGAGAACGGCTGTGTTTTGCAGCCTCCTCAGTTAGAGAACGGCAAGTAAAAAGCAGAAGTGAGGCTACCAGAGATATCAATCTTTGTAGTGACAGAACGGAAGTGCAGTCTTATCGCTAAACCCGCCGATGTTGTGGTTCCCCCCGCCTGACGAAAGGACCTTGAACTGCGCGACGGGTTGACAGAGCGGAGTAGGCCGTGCATCGACCAACAACAGAAAGTCAATCCGTTTACAGTGAACATACTCGCGGCCCTCGCAACGGAGGCTACTGGCAACAGGTAGACTGCTTTCAACGACGTGTTCGCAACGTCGTCGCGATCTCCGCTTGAAAATGCGGCAGTCTTACGTGAAAAGGAAACTTCGGCACTCGTGTAGCCTCCAAATTAATGAGCGAGGGAGCAACTTTGGTTCGCGACACTTACGGGTAACTTATTCTGGACAAGCCGGAAAACATCGCCGGGTTATTCGACGGATCGTGGATGACGCACACACATTTGTCGCACATCGCCGTCAGTACAGTCACCGAACTGATAAGCGGCCTCGCGGCAGACGAGCACACGGTGACAACTTGCTACAGGACTAGAAGAAACGACATGCTCGTACAAACAATCAGTCCTATTACATTCCCGGTGCATATTAACCGACTAAAAGTATGTGTGCCATGATATTTTTCCGTTGGAACGACGAAATTAAGTTTTAACAGCATTATTCTTGAAGCACAGATTTTGACCACTTTCTTTTGCTTGTTCGGTAAAAGTGGACCTAGGACAGCTAGAGCTGTAATTGTTGCACAATGCACAATGTACAATGTACATTGCACAATGTAGCTAAATGTGCACAAAAAACAATGCTGAGAGCCTATTTTTAATGGGCAGCTTCATTTTTTTATTTTAATATAAAAATTTCTGTATTAGATTACATGCAATGAACTTTACTGTGCTGTAATTCGAGAAGTACTTGTTCAATTTTTGATCAGCTTGCAGCATTGCACTCCTTAGGCTTTCTAGCATTCATTTATATGTCAATGGCTATGTAATTATAAGTGCATACATTTTTACAGTTAAAAATGCTAGAATTCTTTGTTTTCTTCATTTTCTCAAAATGGCAATTTTGTACACCCTGCATGAAAATTACTGCAATATATCTGAAACTGTTACAGATAGCAGAACATTTTATTTTGCAGCATGAAGCTATATGTTTGGAGCACACATCATAGGAAGCAGATTTTGATTTCTCTTGATGCAAGTTTTTCAAACTAGTCTTTTGTGTGACCACACAATGGCCACATTCAGGGCTGTGAAGTTTAGTGTATTGTAAAGTAAGAAATAATGACCCATTTAAAAAAGTGCTTCTTATGTTGCATGTCTTATGCTTTCTACTGTCAATCCCTATGTTATTTATAAATTTCTGACAGGTGGTTATTTTTCTATTATGGTAAGAACAATAGAAATCGTTATCTTGATTATTTATTTAACTAATGAAGATACAGAAAAAATAACATTTTTAGAATCTGGAGAACAAACTAAGTAAGCATGCCAACTTCTGTCACACTTGGTTCAAAAATAAATGAGAGAGCCCTAAGAACCATGTCCCCCCTTAAATGTGCGCTTTTTCACCTGAATGCTAGAGGAAAGTACCTATTTCACTAGGATGAGTTCTTCTCGTCCAAGGCAGTTAAGGGGTTAATCATACCTAAGTACACTTTATAAATACCTATGTCTCATATATATTTCAAATACCACTTTTAAGATATGTAGCAATATGTATTGCAAGAAACCTAATATAGCAAATCAATTTTGCTGAATCCTACAACATAAAGGATAGGTTACAAAACAATAAGAAAATCCACAAGTATTTTTCAGAACCGAGAGCTTCCTAGTTGATGAAAAAGTTGTGCTGCAAATGGGTGCATACCACTTTTTTAACGATGTGCGAAGAGTAAATTTTAGAAGTAAAATCAATAGTGGTAACAATGAATCGAATATGAATACAAATGGAATGCTATTCAAACAGCTTTCGAATAGTAAGGCAAGAATTTTCCATACAGTTTTATAATTTAACAATATTTTACTTGGAAAAAATAGTCACAATTGTTAACAAAGAAGCATTACGATTAACTTTGACTAACAAAAAAAAAATGCTGTAGTTACGTAAACAAAGGTAAACACTTTTAAGCAGTGATGGCCTGCTAAATAGTTTGTAACTACGTTGAAATACAGTGTTTTTTTCAGAATTGAAGGCAGCACTTTGTCACCATCTTCAAACTGAGACACAAAAGTTGAACAATATTCGATGAATGAATATCATGAATCTCTATTGAGAACAGCAAATTGAGGACACTTTCGCCTGGTGACACTAGTGTTTTAAATAGAAGTTCCTTCAATCTGCGATTAATACGGCATCAATAGTCCTATAAAAGGTTGGGCTGCATGTATCTTGGTAATCCAATAATTAAAACAAGATAGTGCTTTCTCGATGTTCCAATGTGTTGTTCCTAAGCAGTTTTTCTGGCACTGCCCCTTATTCGAAGAAAAGTATATGAAAAAATATTTCGTATTTCGAATATGTGCCTTTTAATTAGAGAAGCAAATCGAATAGAACACAGTTTGATTTGTTATTTGAGATTTTCTAATATTTGCACCCTCCTACATTTTCCCTTTCATAATACATCTAACGTCAGGAAAGCAGGCAGAATACTACACTTATATACGACCGATGTAACAATTTCTCTACCTTTTCCGACTCTCAGGATCTGGGTTAGTATTGTCTATCACAGCACTCTGACCCCGCCTTAGTGCCTTCTCGCATTCCTCAACACACTTCTGGGCCGACTTCAACATATCCTGGAAACACAAATAATAAAAATAAATTAATGAGTGAACATGAATGCTTGTATAACAGGTACGAAACTTACCAGCGGCAAGACTTACACGGTTAATATGAGCGTACTGCTTTGATACAAGGTACTCCTTTGCAAAGTGACTCTTACCAGCTGTGGAAGCAATGCAGTGATCAACACATGTTCAAAAGCAACAAACGGTGATTTATGCTGAACATAAGATATTTTACTAAAACCTGTGTGGTATAATAGTTGATAGAAAAAATAAAAACAATTATAAGTAATCTTTGAGTTGTTTTATTATTCAGCTTCAACAATAACTGTATGTGCTCTATTACATGAAGAAGTGCGGTGTGTTTCAGTCGCTGCAGTGTTTATTCTACACTGGTGGTCATCTTGAATACAGTGCTTATTTAACATTGTTGGATGCCCTTGTTCCTGTTTATAGCAAATTGTCAGTTTTTTTAGTTTTTTTCTTTTTCTCGTCTTCTCAAAGCCTGTACATACTTTGTATTATTTTTATTGTGTTGCCAATTTGTAAAATTAACAAATGTATACCCACTCTGCTAAAACCCTCTTTGAGGGTTACAGTATTGATAAATAAATAAATAAATGAAGTACATCACTAGTAAATGTCAAATAAACAAGACTGTTAATCTTATTTGTCTGACAAAATGGACATTTATAAAAATAAACCCCACTAAGAATTCAATAAAAAATTACAATAATTAAACCTTGTTACAATGAACTCCATGAAATTAACAGAATAGTTCATTATGGCTCAACCTTGCTACACAAAACTGCACTAAAAAATCTTTGGATGCTAGTGCGAATAGATTGGCAGCTAGTTTGGAATTGATGAGACAATTACTTGAGGGGGGGGGGTGAGAAAAACTATCTGCTGATGTGAATAGAACATATGCAACATTGCTTCAATTGTACTCATTGATGGTTTGCTGTTTTTTTTTCTTCATGCAGCAACTTGTAACTTGCAAGTATGCAACATTGTTTGTTCTTCCACGTTGATATCAAATGAAAAATATAGCCACATCCTTTGAGAGTTCAACACTGCATATATTCAAGGTCATCTCAAATTATAAAAGATGAAAAATATTTTTGTCTCAATTGACAATCTACTACAACCTGAGGCGTTTTAGGCATATAAGATGTAAAAACAAACCATTATGAACAATCGCTGTGATGCAGAGAAGTTAAACTTCACATAACCGACAATTCGCTGTAGCCACAGTCGTTATATTAATGTTACTGGGACAAAAGCACATACACTGCAAGTTATTTGCTTACATCTTTTTTAATATCAACATAAGCAAAAACCATTTTTTCTATGCTCACCCAATATAGGCCACATTTTTGAAACTATTTGCAAAACAAGAGTCTTAATGTTCAAATGAGAGTACACTATCTATGAAATACTATTTAACTTAAAATCTAAAGCAGATTAATAAATTTGTATGATGTATAATTACTCCGAAAAAATAACACCCTTTACTGAACTTATGGTACAATGCTGAAGTCACAAATATTTCATAAGACCAATACAGCACCAATGCAGTCTTCAGTAAAAAAAGAAGTTAGGGTTCATCAAATTAGATGTTGAACAGGCTTGATTATAGAGAAATAGCAGTATTTATATTCTTTACAACAAAACAGGTACTAAAAATGAACACACTTGAAAGTTACGTATATCAGTGGCATTCAAAGTACACCATACTACATATTTTTTTATAGATTTTATACAAAAGCAACCTACACAAGTGGCATGGTGAAGTACTTTACATGAAATAATCAGATGCTAAGCATCGGCTAACCATGACCAGTGTTGGAAACTGCAGTGAAAAGTTGGTTTGCTAAATATTACGTCTCATGAGAGATGTGCTAGGAGACCCACCTTAGTGGAAGGTTTCAAATAATGTCCACCACTTTGCATTTAATGTGCACTTAAATCACACAAGCCACAAGCCTCTAGCATTTTGTCTCAATCAAAATACAACCGTTATGGCCAGGGAAAATAACACCATTTACTGACTCTGGGAATATAACACCGGAAAATAACACAACAAAGGCACTGCGTCAACTTTGTGTCATTCTGGTCAGCAGCCAAGCACCGTAACCACTGTTCCACAATGACAGTACATTGGATATTGTGTCATAAGCACCCTATTTCCAACCTCTGCACTGCTTTCTAGCATACAGGGCATCTATTCTTGGTAAATACTAGATACTTGTCACTGAAGGGACAAAATATAGCAAACTCTACATGCTTTATTGTAGGCTATATACCATGTGTTTTGGGAAATAGCATGTCTGTAAACCTTATAAAACACACGATTAGATATTTGCACACTTTTTGTGGGATTGTTTTGGTAACGAGGGCCTGCACTTTAAAATAAGTCGGGGTGAAAATTTTAACTGTACTTAACCGATAGACTAATTATCCTTTAAACCTAAATAGGAATGTACTTGAACCTAATTGGAAGACTGGAAATTCTTTGTACAGGGAATCCAAATCTGTGTTGAGCTGCGCAAAAGGGTGATGATTCTGATCACTGCAGAATAACAATGTCATGCAAGAAACTCCATTCCGATTTTCAAAAAAAAAGGGGGGTCACAATCTTCATTAATATCCAGGATGACATCATTCTTTTCTACGTGTTGCTGGGCAAGAATGAGCAACCTTTCTCTTTCCAGTGCTGTACCTGATCGCGCTTGCAGGTATAGCCACAAAATATGCTGCAAAAAATTGCAGCGCTATCAATCCATAAACAATATCAGCATCAAACACAAGGCCATTGCATTCTGAGGAATTTTTTAGAGTAGTCATTAGAGCAACAAACTTTATTTTAGGCAAAAATTTTTAAAGCTTGACTTTGCTTTTCACATATTCATTAAGTTAGTCTTACTGTCCATATCTCTAAATGCCTAGCAGCCTTGGCAAAGATAAAAAGTATATACTTACATGCAGGATACCCAACAAGCACCACAATCTTTGAAGGAAAAAAAAATAAGCATAAGCAATTTATATTTTTCTTCCACAAGAACACTGCAATCTTGAAACACACACCTCGGTGTGATCCGCTGGAAGATTATCACCATTCAAGAGCTTGTCTTCACTTGGCTTTGTGGATGCTATTACTTCAGCAAGAGGAAGACCTGGCATTGCACGCTATAAGCATAAAAAAAGTTAATATAGTAAAATACTGCAGTACTGTGGTGCCATATGGTAGCTAAATAAAGGCACCAAATGATGGTGCCATATGATAGCTAAATAAAGGGCACAGAAAAGCACAAAGCAACAGATGAAAAAAACACCTAGCTGAGACACATGTACATATCACAGAGTTTTCGCTTTAAATCGGTAAAAAACAAATATAAAGAGAAGAAAAAGGAAGCTACAAATGTGTGCCTATAGACGTAGCAACTAGAAATTAAACAAGACGCATGAATTTCGGCACATACTCACAGGGTCAAATTGCGGGAGATCAAATTTAGCTGCAGGTTGCTTCAGAAAAAACTCTTCTGGAGTGTAGAATGCAATCCCGATGTTGAGGGCGAACTGAAATGAAGTTCAAAGGCACTGCGTCACCTTGCTGCAAACACGAAGCAAATGTTACCCGATGCAGAAATAGAAAAAACACCATGCATGCTACTCTGCAACTTTCCTTGCAGAATAGCAAAAATATTTTTGTTTTTTCTAGAAGACAATATAACAAGAAGAGATGGGAGCATGCTAGTGCTCTGGAGCAATGATGGTAAATAAACACTTCTTGTGTTTGTATTCTTGTGTTCCTCACACACAAAAAAAGCTCTAAATAATTTGTATCTCCCCAATTTTGTGTAGGTTCTTGTACAATGAAAATGAAGTTGGCTTTATTTAACATGAATAAATCACTACAGAAGTTTTTCAGCAACATTTGCAGTGCCAATGCCACTACCAATGTGACCAATCACAGTGACCAATTATGTCACAATGGCTTGACTAAGTGCAAATGCAAAAAAGGCAGCAACGACCCGCAAAGCAGCTACTACAATGAACGGTATGGAATGTGAGGCATTCAAACATGAACACTGAGGTGAAAAGTGTTATAGTTGAAGCACAAAGTTTTTATGAGGTGAAGCTAATAGTATCAAGTTAAACGAGGGTGCATTACTAGAAAAAAACCGAACAAGGTGTACAAATGAAGAACTATCAGATGCAGTTCTGAGCAGATTGCTTGCATGCCAGTCCAGGATACTTCCTACAACCTATACTGCTCAAAATAAAGCCAGGTTTACTTCAACACGTACGTTGGCAAACTCGCTCATGGGTCGACTCACTAAGACTCAGATGGGGTCATGAGTCTGTGTCTGATTGAGTCCGGTTGAGTGGTACGTTGCTGGGTCTGACTGTGAGCAAGTTCAGTTTAGGAAAAGTTTGGCGAGTCTGAGTGAGTTCTATTTTTTTTTTTCTGAACTATGCCTCAGTATAAAAACGTGCTATTGTAACCATTGCTTTTCACTTACGTTACCAAGTACACATTTATTTAAAATGACCAGTATTTAAATTACCAGTATCGATAAATTTCAAAGTCGCGATGTAAAAATCAAAATTAGGTGGTAAACTTTGCTGCGTTATTCACATCACACACAAGTAATGTAAAAGAAAGGCTTACTTAAATGCAAATAAAGAATAGGGCACATAAAAGCATTGCAAGGTCTGTTGATTATTCAGATGACAGACTGGACAGCCTGATTACTATTTGTTATTTTCAATGAAATTTTGATACAAGGTAGTTAAATGACTGATGAAATGAATTCTTCTTGACTTTGTAAAATATCTCAAAGCTTTCCTGGAAATGAAAAAAAAAAAATGAGGAGGGTCTGTCATTGGAAGTGAAAAGCTGCTTTCTTGAGATTAGTAAGTTTTGCAATAAAGGCTTAGGTATATTACAAAACTAAGACAGTGTACTGAGTAATAGCACTTAATTTGTAACTGAAAATAACTTTTTATAATTTCAGACATAATCTTGGCTCTTTCTGACACAAAATACAATAGGAACAATGCACCCGTTAACTTCAAAAGAAAACCTTACTTAATCAAGTGACAAGTGGCTCACTAGGATCACTTATAGCTAAACATGCAATTCAAAATTTTGATCATGTGTCTTCAATTGCTTATTGCAAAAAAAGTTCATAACTATCGGCTAGTTGTATATCAAAGCCCTAAGGAGTCAAAATTTGAAGCAGCAATATTCAATGTTTTTACCATAACTTGAACAAATAACGAACCTTCATAGAAAGTTACATCAGTGCCCACATAGCAATGGCAATTCAAAAGCTAAAAAACATGTAGCATCATTTTGTTGTTTTTTCAATGACCACTAACTGTATACTTGAGCCTATGCATTCTCCTTTAGGCTATTCAAATAGCATCAAGCTCACATGTGCATTAGGAAAACTGATCTTTTGTAACCATAATAAACCTTACTCAGATAACACTTTAGTTCTAGTGACATGCTTTCGAGGTCCAAAAGCATCTCAATAGTAACATAATGTACAAGATGCCACTGAAAAAATAGGTGTATGCCTTCAAATTAGCTAACCTCAAGAAAACAAGTTTTTACTTTGAGTGATGCATCCTTTCTTTTGTTTGCAGAAAAGCTAGGCAAATATTTTCACAGCACTTCTTTTGTCAAATAAAAATTTTTTATATATAACAAATTGCCATCAGATACTCAGTTCATTCCTATATGAATAAAGACAGATAAATATTAAGGAACCTAGGTATAAATATGCAGCACAGTGATATACATAGGTTCATTAGAAGTTTAAATATAACATTTACCTCGTGTAAATAAGCAGAGGGAAATAAATCACAGATGAACAAATCCTCAGAAATGAAGCCAAGAAAAACAAATGCTGACACAACATTCAAGACTATTAATGTTTTTCGAATTCGCATACATGTTATCCACATCAATAGTCAACTTTTGCTACTAACCAGTCTGTCTGAACACGAAAAATCTTTTTTGCGTTTTGGTTCCCAGTTTGCCGGTCTTCCAGCAGCATCTGAACAATGAATAAATTATTATGGTAAAATTAAAAAAAAAAACAATAAGCATACACATTTTGCACAACTAAGCTTGACTCGGAATCACTACTTGTGTAAGGGTACCTACTTCTGTAAAAAATTCCTGCATAAATATATTTTTTACAAATGATGGCCCTCTAATAAAGCATTTTCACTGGCACCAAACAAACATCATGGAAATTTTGTGGCTTGCTTCTATACTGCCTTACAATAACCTTACACTTGTGCGGATGTTGAGATCTGTTCTGATGCTTGAGACCGCAATCGTAGAAAATGATCAACCCTTGGGACATACTCTTCCCTCTCAGCAGCAGTCATAAACGTGAGTACATTCTCTTTCTTACGTACTTTTTAACTAGCATTTTCCCCTTAAGTATGTCATTAGACAGTTATAGATTACCATTAGCGTGATAGAGGAGGTAAAGAGAATGACATTACCATGCAGCGAATGTTTGTTGCGAACAGCGTCTTACAGTTTAGCAGGATAGCCTTTACGTGGTTTACGTTCCCCAGCTGGGATGGTGGTGCCACCTATCGGAGGACTGATAAGTTAAAGAACAGTGAAAAGGGAAAGAAAACAAGAATGTTTGCCCGTGTCACCGCGCTAATTGATTGATTTGTGGGGTTTAACGTCCCAAAACCACCATTTTGATTATGAGAGACGCCGTAGTGGAGGGCTCCGGAAATTTTGACCACCTGGGGTTCTTTAACGTGCACCCAAATCTGAGTACACGGGCCTACAACATTTCCGCCTCCATCGGAAATGCAGCCGCCGCAGCCGGGAATCGAACCCGCGACCTGCGGGTCAGCAGCCGAGTACCTTAGCCACTAGACCACCGCGGCGGGGCTGTGTCACCGCGCTAAGCATTGCTACAACTTTATTTTAGTAATAATAAAAGTAAATAAATGTGAACTCCGCACCAAACGTGAAAACATTTATGTTGCCAATTTGTTTACATCGATCTTCTAGTTAGGCCTAGAGACGTTCGAAATGGGAAGGTATTTCAAAAATTACACTAGTTTATCTGTAATACTCGGTCATCAAAGCTAACCGAAGGCAAGCGAAGCCATTTAAAACAGTCGTTTGCTGCGAACGAAGTGAATCTTTTAACAACTACGCTAAAAGCACTTCGAAGCGGGCGTTAGAAAATGCAACCATGTTTACATACACTACGTACACTTACGCTACTACGGTAACCTTAAATCTGAAAAATACCGTGCCTACGGTAAGTGGTACCGGTAACGTACGTATCTGCGCAGGCGCACTTTGATCCCGCTATCATAGTAAGCCCGCTACCTCGCTGAGCCCGGTATACTATAACTGTCTATTGACATGTTGGCATGCCATAGCACTCCTAACAAGTACCAAGGATGTTCAGAGTGTTAAAAGCTCTGACTTTTGTTCTTGCATATCATAATACCTAAAGTCCATTAGAGAACATCTCCACATATCTGATGCCACTGCGCTACAGTAAACTTCAGTAACATTTTCGCTCACCTCTACCTTCCAACATGCTGCCTCGTACATTAATGCAGGTTTCATCATTATGAATGAAACTCTCCATGCTATTTATTCTCTTACAGGGGTGCAAAACATTATATACAGCAGAAAACAGCTGCAGCGGATGATCCAGATTCTGAGGCTGAAGGACATCCACGAGTTATTTGAGGGAATGTCAGTGTTTCAAGCATTAGTGTTTTCAATTTTACTGATTTATAGCTTACTTTGCATACACACCAAAGGAACCTAGACTTGAGCTATTTTTAATGACAGCATATGTGAAGCTAATGAGGTTGCTTGCTTAAGTAACACCACTCACTCACTTCATGCAGGGTGGTCAAAAGGGGTAAAAATGTGGTAAGAGATGGCACTCTGATTAGTGGGAATCTGAGATCTTAAAATATATATATATTTTTTATAAATTAGAGGTTTCAATAAGAAAATTTAAAAGTAGGCCCTTCAAGGACCTTACATGTGCTGTTGTATTTGTATACAACTGCCAAGATTATTTCAAAAGCCTTAAGAAAAAACTTAGCGAAATGCTCATTACATTGGTAATTAATGATATTGAACATATCTGAACTCTAAAAGGCACACAAACTTTATACAGTAAAAATTCAGGAGCGTTCAACGGTGATCATCCAGCAATCGATGCAAGAATAAAAAAAGAAAAGTGAACGTGGCACAAGATTATGTGAAATTATAGAAATGTGTGCTTGATTATATCCCACTGCTCACAGCTTTTTATCCTCTGCCACATTATTGCGAAATGCAGTTTAAGAGTGGATGTCCAATGTTGCCAATTTGCCACAAATTCAAGGTAAGAAGATGTCACTTGATGGGATGCCCTTCTCAAGCGCTCATCTAAAGCTTTTTCCCCATTCTCCAGCCCTTTTTGTTGCAGGGCATTACCTGAGTGAAGTGTAATCCACTTGAAGTTTAAAATATTGTTTTCTTGCACAAAGGAAGACACACAGAAACATATACATACAAAGCACCACTACCAAGCAATTTAATTATAGCAGAGACAAGTACACCAGAGAGTGAAGTTCTCTGCATTCATGCAGAGAATTCATGCAGAAATTATTTGCATTCAACAGAAAGCACTTGTTGTAATATTACACATTTTCTAAATGCGAAGCATTTCTCAGCGAACTTCGGCGAGTTTGGCGGTATCTGTTTGTCTGCCTATCTAGCCGCCTACGACTTTTACCTCTTCTGGCCGTTTGGATAATGGGATCTGTACCGAAATTGGTATGACATTACATGACTGTACGACGAACATAAGTGACTAGTAATAACATGAAAATGATGACGTGTATGTCATTAATGTCATGATTTACATGTCAGGGTCTTACTGCTCCTGCGGTGGTTTCGTTCACATGACATATCACAAAACTGGTATGGAATGACATGACTGCATGGTGAACATAAGTGACAGGCTCTCACATGAAAATCATGACATATGTGTCATGTAAGAACATGACTACATGCCACGCTCATGATGCGCTCACGGTCATTTCGTTAGCTTCACATACAGCAAATTTGGTATTACGTGACGTGAATGTATGGTGAAGGTATATGACTGGTACAAACATGATAATCATGACATGCGTGTCATGTAAGAACATGACTACATGCCATGCTCATAATGCACTCGCATTCGTTTCGTTAGCTTCACATATACCAAATGTGGTATTACGTGACATGAAAAGATGATTAAGGTAATTAAACGATCATGGCTGGTGGAACCATGATAATCACGACAAGCGTGTCATGTAAGAACATGACTACATGCCACGCCGATGATGCGCTCGCTTCATATATACCAAATTTTGTATTACGTGACCTGAATGAATGACAAAAGTAAATGACAAGTCCAAACATGATAATAATGGCATGCGTGTCACGTAAAACATGACTACATGCTATGCTCATAACGCGCTCGCGGCCATTTCGCTAGCTTCACATATACCAAATTTGGTATTACGTGACGTGAATGGATGACTGAGTATAAACGCTAGGCGCAAACGTGATAATCATGACATGGAAGTGATGTACGGTATAATTTTTGTCCCCCTCGTAACGTTGAGCTGATTTTAATGTGACAATTCAACCTTCGTAATTCGTGCTTCGCATATCATCAATTCCCACTGTACGTGGGATCTACCAATTTTTTCTTGCTTAAGCCACACTGAAATGGCATTATGGAACAACTCTTATCTTGCAAGTGTAGACACAGAAAGCATGACTCACACATGAATACCTCACAGTATACATTAAGAAGCACGTACGCTATGCATTTCATGTAAACTGCTTGAATGCTCCATCAATCAGTCATTTATAGATCTGTCTGCTTCGTACACTGTCATCTCCCAGTATACATAGTGAAAGAACATATAACTGTGGAAAGTTGTTGGAGGCAGACAAGACACCAGACCTGCCATTTCTAGTGACCATTTAAGGTTACGACTAATCCTGCAAAAATATGGTACCACCTTAAATCATGTGGCATCTATATTATGTCCTTACACCTAACTATAGCTTTTGTTGAGCTGTACTTCATCTTTTTGAAAGCAATTTAGCAATAGGACACATGATGAACTCAAAGAAGGCTGTTTTTAAAAACCCATTTACTTTATTCAAAATGCAGCCTACATTATGTAAAGGTGAGTTCCCCAGGTAGGTTCCACATCACCTCTCTATACAAAGAAAAGTGATGTTATGTCTCACAACCTTTGTGTGTGCAGTCGTATTCGAGTTTCTCGGCAGGCAGAGAACAGTGCAGAAAGCACAAATGATGAAATAAAAATTTAAAAAAAGGTATAAACTGAAATGAATTGTTGACTCAAAAGCCAAGGGGTACCATATGATCTCGTTAATTGAGAGTTTGTTATGTTTTCCCAGTTATTATACTCAGAAAAATTGGCCGAGCTTAGTTCCAATAAGCTCATATGTATATTAGCTTTTCGTCCATTGTTTTGCTCCAAGGTTATGTTGAAAAACTGCAGGAGTGCACTACTGACTGCTGCTATTGTGGCATTTTATGCACTGCGCTATTACTTGCAACATTTCAAAAACACAAATGCATGAAAATTGAAAAGACCCTAGTTAAAGCTTTGTATCTGTAGGTAGCTTTTTGCCACATTTGTATTGCTGCCACAAACAGTATAAGATGCTGTTTTCTTGAATCATGCATTACATTCTACATAGTCCACTAAGAAATTGGGTTAGCTGGCATGCTTTGACCATATACTAACTTGAAGTTTGTTAAAACCAAATAGTGAATGCCTTAAGATGGCAAAGCAGTGATACTTCAAATTAATATAAGAATCATCAACATATCTCAACACTTCAAAATGTATATAGGCTTTTAAAAGTACCTATGCTGCTGTGGGAGCTTAATAAAGATTCTTCACACAAGGTCCTTAAGACAATGTATCTATCCCTCAAATTATTAGGTCAGTTGGCGTCGATGTTCTGTGCACATGATACATCCTTATAATAGACTGAAAAAATGAACACAAGTTGATGGTTACCGTCTCTGTAATTGCTCTTTTTCCCAGATGAATTCATCCCACCTTAAATGGGTTGCAGTAGCTTGGTGATGATGTTTATTTAGTACATTGAACGTATTGGCTAAAAACAAGTCAACGTGAAATTGATCATCATCATTAGCTTCACTATGCCCACTGCAGGACAAAGGCTTCTCCCATGATCCGCCAATCAACCCGGTCTTGCGCTTTCTGCAGCCATATTATACCTGCGATCTTTTTAATCTCATGAGCCCACCTAACTTTCTGTGTCCCCTTCGTGCGTTTGCCTTCTCTGAAAATTCCAGTCAGTTACCCTTAATGACCAGCGGTTGTCCTGCCTACGTGCTACGTGCCCGGCCCATGTTCATTTCTTTTTCTTAATTTCAACTATGATATCCTCCACCCAGATTTTTCCCCTGACCCACTCTGCTCTCTTCTTGTCTCTTACAGTTACACCTATTATTTTTCTTTCCATCTCTCGCTGCCTCATTCACATTTTAAGCTGAACACTATTTGTAAGCCCCCTCTTGCCGATACTGACCTATGGAGCAGAAACCTGCTCCGTAGCTAAGTACCGGCAAGATGCAGCTGTTATATACCTTCCTTTTGAGGGTTAGTGGCAGGTTACCATTCATGATTTGAGAATGCTTGCCGAATGTGATCCACCCCATCCTTATTCTTCTAGTTATTTACCTCTCATAGTTTGGCTCCGCGGTTACTACCTGTTTCCTAATAAGACATATTTATTTACAACTTCCAGCGTCTCTCCATCTATCGTAAAGTGCTGTTTTCTGCCGAGACTGTTGCATATTACTTCAGTTTTGTGCATATTAATTTTCAGACTGACTTTTCTGATTTCCGTGTCTAGTTCAGTAATCATGAGGTCCAATTTGTCGCCTGAATTACTCATCAAGGCAATGTCATCAGCAAATCACAGGTTATTAAAATACTCACCATTAACTCTTATCCCTAATTGTTCCCAATCTATAGGGTCCTGAAAACCCCCTGTAAACACGCCGTGAATAGCATTGGAGAGATTGCGTCTCTCTGTTTTACACCCTTCTTTACTGGGATTTTGTTGCTTTCTTTATGGAGAACTATGGTGGCTGTGGATTCCCTGTAGATTTCTTCCAGTATGTTTATTTAGGGCTTTTCGATGCCCTGCCTCTGTAGTGCCTGAACTACTGCTGGTGTCATGACTGAGTCAAACGTCTTCTTGTAATCTATAAAAGCTATGTATGGTGGTTGGTTGTATTCTGCGCATTACTCTATTACCTGATTGATAGTATAAATATGGTCTATTGTGGAGTAGCCTGTACGAAATCCTGCTTAGTCCTTTAGTTGATCGAACTCTAATGTCACCTTAATTCTATTACAGTAGACTCTCAGTAAATAGAAATCTGTTAAACAGAACTACTGCTTAAACGGAAATATTGCCTCTAGAATACTTGGTTCCGGGCTTGTATTATGCGCCCATGTTCACCTCTCAGTGAACGAAACTCCTGTTAAATGGAACATATTTTCCTGGTCCCTTCAGGTTCCATTTACTGAGAGTCTACTGTACCTATTATTTTTGTAAATAGTTTGCAGAGCTGATCGGCCTGCAATTTTTCAAGTCCTTGATGTCTCCTTTCTTATGGATTAATATGATGTCGCTATTTCTCCAAGATTATGGTACCCTTCCCATCAAGAGACACTTCGAATATAAGGTGGCCTGTTTTTCCAACACAAAATTCTCCACCATCTTTCAGCAGGTTCGTCGTTACCTTATCCTCACCAGCGCTTTGCCTCTTTGCATTCCTCCTAAAGCTTTCCTTACTTCCCTATCGTTACTGATAGAATGTCAAATTCCTCTGGGCTATTATTGCTTCTAACTATATCATCCTGGTTGTTTTGACTTCTGTACTCTATAGAACTTCTCTGCCACTTCAACTATGGAGGAGGAGGAGGAGGAATAAATGAGGAAGGACAGGGAGGTTAGCCAGCACTTCAACTATGCTATCCATATTGGCTATGACATTGCCTTACTTGTCTCTTAATGCACACATCCGATTTTTGTCTATGCAAAAGTTTGCCTTCCCAGCTTTTAAGTTTCTGGCACTTTTTACAGCCTGCTCAATTTTCTCCATGTTATACCTTTTGACGTTGGCTACCTTACGCCTATTCATTAACTTTGAAAGCTCCACTAGCTCAATTTTGTCGGCTGCATTTCTGGCTCTCATGGTCTGTCGTCTCTTAATAAGATTTTTTGTGTCCCGAGATAGTTTAGTAGTGTCCTGTGTTCAGTGCTCGTACAGGGTTCCAAAGTGAAAAGTCAAGGATATTTAAGGACTTTCCAGGACCTGTTGCAAGTTTTTCAAGAACTCAAAGCGGCATGCCAAGTTGGAATTTTTCACTCTAAAATTTTCAAAAATGACCAATTTTGCTACACTTACAATATATATATGGATATCATAATTATAAAAAAAGAGCGTAGTCCTAATAACTTCTTGCACCCTCTCCCACACTCTCCATAGAGTGAGGGCACGATGCCATGTCGAGAAGTTACGCGCTGATAGGCTTCCACGCGCATGTGTAGTCAGGCCTTAAAGGAGCCGTGCCATAATATTTGTGTCTTGCATGCTCCTTTTGCAAGCTTTAATTATAGCTCCAATAAGCATGATACATGCACCAAGATTAATTTATTCTCGCTATATAATTTGTCACCTTTCTGATATGAACAATTTTCAGTTCCTGTTTGTGGGGATCAAGTTGGGCAGGTACTTAGCCGTGTAGCTGACTTAGTCACATGATAACAAAGCCTTGCATGCGTCATGCTGAGTATTGTTAGCTCTCGCACACATGTGCCACACAAGCACCTGCAAAACAAACTCGCCGCTACCTGCAGCAGCCGCGATGCTTTGCCGGTATGTACGGGATGGAAGTTAGGAGGTCACTCACCTGACTACAGATCTGGTGTGATGTCACTAGAACTTTTGTTGCCCTTCCTGTAGAGTTACGTCAGTGTTAGACGCGCTCGCGATGGGTCTCGATTAGGAGAATGAGCCTTTAGGTACACTTGGGAAGTGACTTGAAATATATTCTTAAACCCAGAAGGTGCTTGCTATAGCCTTGAAATTTGACGGCACCACCCCATCAAGAGTGCCGGCTTGTGCACAGTTGACACTCGCAGCACGTCGCTCAACAACCAAGAAGTAACAACTGTGACAGTGGCTAATTTACACTCAACCTTTGGATACATGTGTTTTCTTTTCTAGCCCCGTTCTTGGCTTGTTTAAGCAGCACGCTTCTAATGTCGAGCTATGACAGTCGTTCATCGGCACTCGTTCTGTGCGTTTCCTTTTCGTGCGTCCCTTGTGCTTGAGCGGCGCGTTGCATGTGTGGCAGTGGCATTGCTTGGCCTTCTTCGTGTGACATTCTAACTTTTGCTATGACATTCACTGCTTCACCCTCGCCACAAACTGACTTTTTTTTTCGCATGCACTTTTGCAAAATGGGATCATGTGCACCCACGCCGCATTACTGCTTCAGAAATGGGGAGTTTGACACGTTCACACACCGATGTACCACATTTAGGAGGTCGCAATGTCGATATGAGAGCGCACTGCTCAGGAAATTCAAGGATTTTCAAGGATGGCAAAAAATTCCACGACTTTCAAGGGCCTTGAAAATGCACTTTTTAAAATTCAAGGGCTTTCAAGGATTTCAAGGACCTGTACGAACCCTGATAGCACAATCTTTGATGATACTAGTAAGATTATGTACATAGTGTCAATGCTAATGTTGGTTACCTCATTTAGAGCCTCGAATCTATTCTGAGGAGAAACTCTGAATTCCTGTACTTTGCCTCTCAGCGCTAGCTCATTAACTGGGAGTATCAGTTTATGCCTTTGCTGTTTAAATCTAAATTAATACAAGCTCTTACCATTCTATGATCACTGCATTGTATCTTGACAACTATTTCTACATCCTACACAATGCCTAGATGTAACTCCCCTTTGGCATTTCTAGAGCCAATGTCATACTGCATGATCTCCGGCCTGCTTCTTGCCTACTTTGGCATTAAAGTCTCCCATCAGAATAGTATACTGTGACTTTATTAATCGCTGACTGTACCTCTTCATAGAAGCGTTCACACAAATGATCATCAAGGCTTAATGTAGGTGCGTGGGCCTGTACCACCTTCATCTTGTACCTTTTGTTAAAGTTAATTATGATACTTGCCACCCTCTCACTGCTGCTATAGTGTTCCTCTATGTTGCCAGCGATATCCTTGTGTATAAGTCCAGCAGGATACACATGCTCTTATTCCACCGTGTGTCTACTGCCTCCCCCCTCACATTACTAGGGCGGAGGAAGTTGTGCTTAGGAGGCTTCGGGCAGGGGTGGCCCTTACACCGGCCGTTATATCATCATGGAACTGGTCGAATTTACTAGTTGGTTATACGTGTCTGCATTGTACTACTTCAGCGATGCAAGCAGATGCATACCACCTTATATGGACATGTCAAGGATTACAGCCGGAACGCTTCCGTCACCTCCTTCAAGCCGGCCTTTGCTACAGCGACAAAACCAGTTACAACTGCTGGATACAACAACACATACCACAAGACACTACTTCACTTCATACACAACACAGGCCTAACGGCACACATTTAATACACATATACAAAAATATTATGCCTTAAAGACAAGCAATAAAAAAAATAACCCCACTTTTACTTATTTTCTGTCAACTAATCCACGGTAGCATAGGTCATGTCCGTTCTTCAGCACTGTATACGTTTCATGTGTACTCCTAACTTCGCCGAGTCCTATTGCATCCCATTTACAACCCTCTAATTACTCGAATAGCACAGCTGGACTAGCCTCACTAGATAGCATTCAAGCGTTGAAGGTAGCCAAGTTCAAATTCCAATGATGGGCTATTGAGACCTAGAGATTCTTAGCACCCTCCACTGCGACGCAGGTCTGACCCCTGCCTTGGACAGTTGCTTCATAGCTGCTGGGAATTGAGAGCGAAGAGTTGATTGGTACTTTCATAAGGGAGGTAGTGGCCAAGTACTGCACTAGGGTAGCCAATCCTGATCTGGTGAGGAAGTGCATTACCAGCAGGTGGTCGCCAGTGAAGCTGCATCCTAGACCTCTTCTTTTTACATCGTAACACTACTAAAAACATGTTCAAGTACACTCACCTCCAACATAAAATGACTCCTTCAAATCAACCGGGATACCTCCATTTCCCTGAGACTCCAGGTGATGCCATATCCCTGGTGCTGGTTTGCGATAGAAGCCGTGGCCAACAGACACGTACACTTGGGCTGGTACAGCCAATGCCTTTAAGATATGCTCCACCTTGTTCTTGAAGTCAGCTTCATGGCTCTGGCTTTTAGCCAGACCTCTTTGATTAGTAATGATAACAATCTTGTAGCCTTCTTCTACAAGATTACACAGGCGTGGCTCAGTTTCTGACAGCAGTATCCTGAAAAATTATTTTCTGAAGTTAACCTTGGTATGTAGGCACTGTAGTCCCTCTATGTGAAAAAGATTAGCCGAAAGAAGCTCCACATGAGAGAATGCATCTCCTTGTATCAAATGAAATATTCAGTTCATATGATATCTAGATCACCATATAACTAGGTCAACCAGCATAACCTGCTAGTCTTAAACAAAAGAGCATTTCTACAATCTCAAAACTCATTCCACATTCACACGATTGAGATTCTGCTGTTGTAAATATTTTGCGGAAACGCATGCCCTTTCAGCAATTGAAATGTCACACTACTCAGCAACATGCTGTGGAAGCTTCCAGAGTAGCCATATACGTGAAGGAGATGTGTCAAGTAAACACTGTTTACCTCCTAGAAACTTTTTTTAAGTGAGCGTCCAACTTTTGTTACGGAAACTAGTATCTTCCCTTCCTTAAACTAGTATCTTTAGCAAGAACCTCAAATATAAAAGTGACAAAATAGTTGATGTTCCCAGACATATACAGGCCACTTGCAAAAGTAAAATGCCTTAGTAAGAATATGTACTGATTCAGGCCGAAAACAGGTCGTTGGCTGTTTGTTCTGCATGAAATTTTTAAGGTGTCACCAGTGTTTGCAAACCGTCCATCTGAGAAGCTAGAAAGCATGCATGCACCCCTTAAACACATCGCTCCGAAATTTTACTCCTGGATGTGGTACGTCATGTGAAGGTGCATATGGTATTGGAAGTTTACTTTGGGCTTGTTGGGTGAATCCTCTTTGAGCTCTTTTACACAAATAAAGCAGTCTGTGCAATACAAGTCAGTGTTGCCCAGAATACCAATGTAACCCAATGAAAGAGCACAGCACTGTGTGCAATTAAAAACCAACAAATAAACTTGCAGCACCACTTTTATTAGTAATATTTCTTTTTTTTTATAGAGCTCACACATGCAGCTCAAGGTAACAGAAAAAAAAGACGATAAACAAAGCTTATGCGTGGTTCTACAAAACACGGAGAGTGAGCAAGACAACAACCTTACCGCCAATCAGCTGAGCTTACAGGAAAGACCTTGCCAGACCTGGTAGTGATTAGAGTTCCATCAAGGTCAAATGCAGCGATCTATACACAACAAAGGATCACAACCTTACCAATTCATTCATAAGATCACATACTATGTGAAGAAATAACAAAAACACATGCACAACACATTTTTGGGCTTACACATGATGCAAATGACCTTTGTCAGACTAGAGGATATTTCTTTTTTTTTTTATCTGTGTTCTTTTATTTTTATAGCATGATACAATAGTGGATGATTACTTTGTCAAGGCCTTCAGCAGTAAAACTCCTTAACTAAACATGAAGAAAAAAAACTTTCTTTGTTGAATAAAACACCAAATATTAAAGTAAAGCCAGTATTGTGTACAAGCACTAATAGACATCTACATACAGCAAAACAGGGCCATAACTAGAAGGAAGCTGAGGTGGCTCTTACAGACCCAAAATTTTTTGATGCCTTAACTTTTCAGCAAAATCAGCAAGAAGTCAGATTTCCAGCTGGGGAAAAAAAAAGGGGGGGGGGGGGGTCCTGAATTGGGTATTTGGCCCAGGCCAAACACCTGACTAGAACAGAACAGCAACTCTGAGCTAGTCAGATGGCTAGCACCCTGCAGTATGAACAAACTAATCGAAGCATAGGGAGAGGTCAGTTCTGCATAAATGGACAAAAGTTTCGTGGAAGAAAAAAAAAAGGTATCTTCCAGTTTTGTAAAAATCTTGGGAGGTCAACTGGTGCTTTTCAGCCGAGGCTTATGCTACATTATTGGATACATGCATGTAATGCTGTTAAAAAGTGAGGAGGTCAGAAATTATAACATCTTTCACCTCTCTGGTATGTCCTTTTACCAACTAATAAAACAAGAAAACAAAACTAAGTTGGATTTGTCAAAAAAGCCAAGTGTAATTTCGTATTACAAGCCATGCTAAAAGTGTTTACATAAGTGCATTCAAAGAACTCCCAGAAGAATTCCTATATAAGTATCACTTGGCAGGCAGTATACAACCAGCAAATCCTTTCTGGTTATTTCTGACAGTAAATAATTTACGATATGATCAGTAATAACATAATACTGAGAGAGTTGCTCATATTGCTTGGAGATGCCAAAAAAAAAAAAAAACAAAGAGAACTAACCCACCCAGAATCCAAATTCTATGAGTAGTTTAGGTAATCTTATAACCTACAAGACTCAACATATCACCGGCATAGCACCACCATGCAATAGTCATATATATATATATATATATATATATATATATATATATATGACATAGTGTTGTGTCCTATCTATATGCAGAGCAGACACTGATTTGCCAGACCGAGCTGAAGTTCAGACAGCGAAGGTGAACAGGCTCAAGTAAAACTACCTCTTGGGAGTTTACGCCAATGACTGCAGTAGCATTAAAGGCTTGTTGCTGTTATCTTTACCAGGCTTTCTTAGAGGCTCTCTCGATGGCAATGGATGAAGCATACAGTTTTGCCATGGAATGTACACTACGACTTCAAGTATTCCTGTCTTATTACTTGTAGAGCCATAAAACGTAGGCTCTTCAAAACTGGAAAGAAGTGCTGAAAAAATACTTCTGGGGTTTCAAGCACTAAGAACACCATCTGATTACACCATTGTACCACAGTACGGCAGTCTGGATTCCTTTTCGATTAGTAGTATTCTTTAATGTGCATCCACTCTATAGTCCACAGGCTTTTTTTTGTTTGTTTTACCCCCTAGAAGCACATCTGTTGCAGCCAGGGTTTGACCATGCAACTTCGTGCTTAGCGGCTTAATGCCTAAGCACCATAATAAAGAAACCAGTTCATGTATAATGGCGCGAAAGTGTTGCCATTGGTAACGAAGTCAGTTTTAAATGCTTTAGAATCAAATGATGCTTATCAGAGGACATGAGACGCAGAATTGTATTGCTTTTCTGAGGGCTACAAGTCAGTACACAATGAAAGCATTAAACATGCCTTTGACAGGTTAGCTCATTGACTATATTTAAATTTGAGCAAGAATAATGTCAATGTTCTTATACTTTTCATATACAACACACCGTCTGAAAGTCTGCATTTTTTAATACTGGTCGATGTGAATGAATAAGGCACTTCACAAAGGTTTTACAGAAAACCATTGCCTTGCACTAATAATTCATGAACAAAAGGATGTCCCTAAAAAGTGTGCAACAAATAAGCCTTCAGAAAACAAATTACAGTGCTAGTTGGCGATTCCTACTTAAAATGTTGCAACGCTATTTTTGACGAGGACAAAGAAGTGCACAACAGGACATGCACAGGAATGCACTTCTATTTCAAGAACTAATATGGAGTGGGCTTGGCAGCACCGTGTTCGGGCGGTTGCTCATGAATTTCTACTTTTTCGTCCAGATCGCCCTGATAAGGGTGGATTCTGTCGTTGGCCCGGCGAAAGTCTCTCCACCGCAAGAAAACATTGTCGCGACTGCGCCGGACAGCTCCGTCGACGGAGAACCATCATGGAAAGCAGCGCCTCGAGTGCCCCTCCCCTACCATGCGGTCAACAGAGTGACATTAGCGGACACGCTTGGAGCTTCAGCATAAAACTCGGAGCCATCTTCAGCAGCCTTTCAGTGGGCTTGGCAGCACCGTGTTTTGGCGGTTGCTCATGAATTTCTACTTTTTCGTCCAGGTGGGTGACAAACATTCTGTCTGCTCTATTAGAGACGATTCGCTCACTTTAGAAGTGCAGCCAGGCCCACAGAGTCTGCTTTCTTCATTGTGCGATTGTTTGCTTGTTACTAGGCTACTGCTGTTAACATCAGGTAATGTGGAGTTAAACCCTGGACCCAGCTCAGACTCTGGTTCCGAAATCACCTTAAACAGCCAGCTCCTCAAGAAAATTCTAAAGGAACAAACAAAGACAATAAAACGCTCACTGCTCTTTCTGAAAACTTAAAACATGTAGAAACTACGGTAGGCAACGTACAGGAAAGATTAACAGCCATAAAAAAAGAGTTGGCTCGCCTACAGCAATGCGAGGATAAACTCGCCGAGCATGAGGTGATGACCGTAGAAACAAATAAACTGGCGCGAGAACTATCGGTTAAGGTAGAAGATTTGGAAAACAGGAGCCGCCGGAATAACGTAATCTATGGCGTGGAAAAGGGTGATAATGAACAAAATGCAGATTTACAACAGCGGATTGTTAAGGGCATTTTTAAAGACATACTCAAGGTGAATGTTACATCTGTAGAACGCATGCACCGAAATGGCAGGAAAACACAAAATCGCGAGTGGCCAGTAATTCTTAAGCTGTACAATTTCTCTGGAAAAATGTTAGTCCTTTGTAATTGCGGCAAACTGAAGGGAACATTAATATCGATATCCGAAGACTTTCCGCATGAGTTCGGGACCTGCGCAAAAAACTATGGCAATCAGCAAAGGAAGATCGGGACAATGGTGCTAAGGTTACTCTTGTATTCGATAAACTGAAGATAGATGACGACTTGTACGTATGGGATGAAGCAAAAAATCCAAGAGTGTACCTGAGAAGGGCACGTCACGATGGTCGTGCAAAAAACAACGCGTGACACCTGAAAGCCGCCACACTGTTTTCTTTGGTATGTTTGAATGCCCGTAGCATTGTTAATAAAACTGACAAGCTAGAAGAATTGTTATTTTCGTACACTCATGATATTGTCGTAATAGCTGAAACGTGGCTGCACCCAGACATTCTTGATTTTGAAATTGTTCCTTCGTCATACTGCCTACTTCGGTCAGATTGTGACGGTCGCGGGGGCGGGGTCCCCATTGCAATAAAATGTGGCTTGCAATATCATAGAGATAAGGGTATTGCGAATCACGAAAGTGTTTGGTGCACAATATTTGCTCGCGATGCTCCTGTAGTGATCGGTAGCATCTACAGAAAGCCAAATGCTTCTGATGATTACCTTTTATAAGTACATGACTATCTGGTTGATAAGGTTACCCCCCCGTACCAAATTAATACTTACTGGAGATTTCAATCTCGCTATTGACTGGGAAAACTTAACACATACTGGAACTACCACCAACAGTGAGCTATTATGCAATTTAATGTTCAATTTTTCATTGTCCCAGTTGGTCCAGGAACCAACCCGAATTCAAGGAAACACTCGCTCCATACTAGACCTAGCTTTTCTATCCGATAACCTATCCGGTAAAGCCACTGTAGAAGATAGAATATCTGACCACAAAATGTTAATCATAACTTTTAACTTTAAATGCTTAAACCCCAAACCCGATGACACAAATTCACGGATAGCAGTGAAAGACTACACCAGAGCTAATGATGTTTGTGTTATTGATTACCTTGACACAGTACTAGAGACTTGTTCTCTAGAGGAATGTGAGGGTGTTAATGGTATGTGGATTAAACAGAAAAAAATAATTACGTACTGTGAATAAAATTTTATCCCAACTAAACTTAAACGCACACGAAGACAAACACCCTGGATCAATCGCCGTATTATTCAACTTAAAAGAAGGGTACAGAGAATGCGTAAGAACAAGAGGAATCCAGTCATTTTAAAGGAACTTGCATCTCAGCTTACGGGCGGAAATTAGAAATGCAAGACAAACTTTTTTTCACATACGTTATCTCACTTCATGACGCATCAGCCACACAAATTTTGGCGTTTCTTGGCACGGCCTCAAAACCCAACAATTGAAGTAGAAATTGAGGGTACTATTGTTAATGACGCGCAGGCCGTTTCCAATGCTTTCAGTAGGTATTTTCAGTCGGTATTTACACACGGATATGCACCAAGCAGCCCTGTTGCTACGGTGCATCCTTTGCAAATGCCCGATGGCGTCACTACGGAAGGTATCCTAAACCTGCTGTTGCAGATCGATGTTAAGAAATCAGTGGGTCCTGACAATATTTCAAATGTATTCCTTCGACGCTATGCAGAGCAGCTATGTCCCTTTCTTGAAGCAATTTTTAAAGCATCCCTGCTAACAGCTTCTTTACCTGCAGACTGGTTGTGTGCAAAAGTAATTCCAATTCATAAAGGCGGGAGCAAGCTGTCCATAGAAACATTCAGGCCTATCTCAATAACTAGCTGCTGCTGTAAATTATTGGAACATGTAATCAACAAGGCAATAATTACTTATTTAGAAGATAACAACTTATTGCACGCAAAAACAACAAGGATTCCGTAAAAACCTGTCTACCGTTACTCAACTCTTGGAAATAACGCATGACTTCGTAACTACTATTAACTCACAATTGCAAACCGACGCCATATTTATAGACTTTGCCAAAGCTTTTGATAGGGTGCCTCACAGTAAATTGATTGACAAACTAGTGTCTATTGGTTTTAATAGTAACATAATAGCATGGATAAAAATGTATCTATCAAATCGAAGCCAGTATGTAACCATAAACAACACAGCCTCTGATTCATTGGAAGTTTTTTCCGGAGTACCACAAGGTTCCGTTTTAGGACCCATCTTGTTCTTAATATATGTTAATGATATCTATATGTGCCTTGAGTCTAACGTTAAAATGAGATTATTCACTGACGACTGCGTGACTTACACCACTATCTGCGCAACTGATGACCAGCTTAGACTTAACACCACACTAGCTAATATTGCATGTTGGTGCCTTGAGTGGGGAATGGAAATTAACGTGTCGAAAACAGCTTGCCTTAGCTTAACTCGCAGAAAAACAATCCAGCATTTTAGTTACAATTTGGTCGGCACAAACATTGCAAAAAAACGACGCTGTTAAATACCTGGACGTCACATTTACAAGTAAACTGAAGTGAGATGCACATATAAGCAGCACATACACAAAAGCCTATCAACAGCTAGGGTTCCTGCGTAGAAAACTTGCATTAGCGCCTTCTAATGTAAAACTGACAGCATATAAATCTCTCGTAAGGCTGATCCTCGAATACGCCAGCATTGTTTGGAACCCCCACCAAAAATATCTTTCCAACAAATTAGAAATTGTCCAACGCAAGGCCCTTTGCTTTATCTATTCTAAGTATTCGAGGCATGACAGTGTCACTGAGCTGCGAGGCGGGCGTGCTTACCGACCCTTGCTGCCTGTCGCCGTGTCTCTTCCTTAAAGTTTCTTTTTCTTTTGTATCACAACGATTTAAACATAGATAAAGACAACTATATAAAGCCACCAAACCATCACTCCCTTTGTACCAACCATAATAAGTGCATCAGACCATTCATGTCACACTGTGACACTTTTAAATATTCATTCTTCCCATCAGCCATGGAAGAGTGGAACAAACTGCCACGTGAATGCGTTAATCTTTCCTCCGCAGATGCATTTGTTCGGAATGTAGAAAGCCTGTTTTATGAAGAGTAAAAGCAACCTTTGTTTTTTTATGTTTGTGAGCGCTTCCAAACACACTGATCACTGTACCACATGCTGATACCTCGATGATGTTTTGTGACGTGCCCATGATTTTGTGCTTTCATTGTTCAAGTTTTCTTTTCACCAGCATCTTGTGATTCTGTTTTCTTCCGCTATGTGCGATATTGCCTGGTTTGTACGCGACTGCGTATATTTGCCCGCCCACCCTGTATGAGCTTGAGAAAGGCTTACAGTATTAAATAAATAAAAAAAAATGATAAATAAAGTATTTGCGTCATCTCGTAGCAATAAGTACAGATAGTCATTAACAATTATACTAAAGCTAATTTTGCAGATTCACAGACAGTTTGAGATATGACATTTAGAAATAAAGTGATTGACGTATTGGATAAACTATCACACCTTGGGTTGGTTACTAATCAGACATCATACACAATCAACTTTTACACATCGCAGAGCAAAGACAAGCTACGAAAATGGGCATTTTCAAAGTAGCTGTTTACAGTAAGTCGAGCCTGCACTCGATTGCCCAAATGAAGCTAGATCATATCCTTCTAGCTTACCTTGGGTTTGTGTTCAAGTTTTTCTGAATTAAATATCAAGACTTGATGCTGTGTCAATTCTGTCCATCCACTCTTGTTTGGGTGAGCTGCAGGACTGGCATGTTGACGCGCAACGTCAGTTTCACTTCGTTGCGTCAACTTCTCGGAGCTGCGATGCTTTTTATAACTATTCTGCATGTGTTTCAACTTGCGAGCTACTTCTTTCACGTGGTCGTCATGTTCATCATGAGCGTCGGATGAGACATCTGCAAAATATTAAAGATAATTACGCACGACGACGTTATGTAGCGAAGTTTTCCACGTACGCTTTTTCGGTAGCGGCATGTCCTCTTCATCAAATTTACGCTTCAAGGAGTGGCTTCCGTCACAACTAGGGAAATCGACAGCACCAGCAGCCGACGATGGCCTCCCGAACACAACTACATAAGGCAGCTCCTCCGCAAGCAATTCCAGTTGATCACCGTCAGACACCGTCACAGTCTCCCCTACTGCAAGGCGCCTGCCCAACACTCGGCACGGGTTTTCACCAAGTTGCGTTAGCTGAACCGTGCCTTCGCTGAAATCCGCTCGCAGTCTGACTGAAATTTAGAAGAAACGCCATGCCGTACTTCCTCGTTCACAAGAATGTCAAAAACGTTCTTTTCCTGTTGCACTTTTTCTGTGCGTGGCTGACATCCTCCACACGCTCACCTTGAGATCTGGAGCAGCGCTTGTTCCGAATTTGAGTACTGCGATTTCTGCCAACAACAGTGTCTTCGTTGTGCGGCAGGTCAATGTCAGGCAAGAATGATGACTGGTGCCGGAGTTTACAGTTAGAGTAACGCATAGTTAATGGTTGAGACGCTAAAACAATAAAATGAAAGCGGCAAGATTCTGTTTGGCAATGCATAAATCAGTTGCCAGATTTAGGGGTCAGCGTTGCCAGGCTCCCGCCAAATTTGGCAAATCAATGTGCCACTCTAGTTGTGCCTTCCCCGTGAGGGCTTTGTGCGTGCATTCTGTGAGTGCGTGTCCGTCGTTGGCCGTTTTAATTAACGGAATGAACGGCGTGTTGCACAAGTCGGGGCGCGTTGTTTTGCTGTGTGCACAGCTATAAGAGGTCGTGCTCGATCGTGTTTCAGAATGGGGGAAATCCACGACGCACCCGCCGTGCATTTCGCAGATACTATCGGCATCAAATGAAACGCGAACAGCGGAGCGCGTGACACAAGCCTTATCAATGGCATAGTGCGTGCCGTCCGCAAGTCATTGACACAGACAGGCCCGCACATCCGGTGTGGCAGCACGCAGTATTTCTGCTTGTGTTCGAGGTATGGTGATGGTATTTGAAAGGATTGATTGATATGCGGGGTTTAAAGTCCCAAAACCACTATATGATTATGAGAGACGCCGTAGTGGAGGGCTCCGGAAATTTATACCACCTGGGGTTCTTTAACGTGCACCCAAATGTGAGCACACGGGCCTACAACATTTCCGCCTCCATCGGAAATGCAGCCGCCGCAGCCGGGATTCGAACCCGCGCCCTGCGGGTCAGCAGCCGAGTACCTTAGCCACTAGACCACCGCGGCGGGGCGATGGTATTTGAAAGGAGCAAAATAACAAAAATACAGGGGTTAAACTACTGGAGCAGAAGGCGAGTATTGTAGAACGGTTTCCCATTACGGAATCCATAATCACGGAATGCCTGGCAAATTCTAATTATAGTAGACAAAACTCGGTTCACAATGCTGACAATTTCACGCTGTTTCACTTTGCACCGGTAAAGCGAAACAATTTGGGCTCTCTCTTCCGAAGAAACGCTTGGCATTTCCAGTTAAAGTGAAGCCTTTTCGGGTCTTTTTCTGAAAGAAGGGTGTAGGAGAAGCAGCGCTGGCGACGAGATATGACGATCGTTTTAAAATCAACCGTAAACCGATTAAATTTCTCTTTTTGTTTTATCTTGCCAAGACACTGATTGCACTGCGACGCTGAAGTAAAAGTGAGGAATTGAGAGTTAGACAATCAAAAGCTCTTGGTATCACAATACGAAAACTAAGGCAAAAACGGAGATGACGCACTCCAGGGGGATCGCGCAGTGCAACCAAACCGGATCTGCACGCCAGTAAATGGTGATGTCTGGACGGCCAACACTATACTAATGCTTGCTTGAAACACGTGCTCCTCTGTTGGTGTTTCATGTGACGCCGATAGTACATATGCGTGCGACGTTATTCGCGAGTGCAGGCCGTTTTAATTAACCTGCTGCCACTCCATTCAGTTTCCCCAGAAAACGCGTCTTTTTGCCTAGTCGACAAGGTACGCACAGCTATGGAGACGACACGAGTCCGACGTACATTGAACGTACAAATTCAGTTCTCCTTGAGCGTGTGCTCATACGCGTCGTTGCGCGCTGATTCCCCAAATTCCGAGGCACGATCGAGACCGACCTCTTAATTGCACGGCTGCGCACACAGCAAAAGAATGCGCCCCGACTTCTGCAACGCGCCGTTCCTTCCGTTAATTAAAGCGGCCAACGTCGTACACGCACTCGCAAAATGCACCGCGGACAACACAGAGCCCTCATGGAGAAGGCACAACTACAGTGGCACATTTCTTCGCCAAATTTATCGACAGCCTGACAACACTGTCCCTCCCCCCCCAAGCCTGGCAATGATTCAGACATACGATAATCACGCGCGTCCATGACTGACCGGTCTAAGAGCGAAAAATCACCATCTTAAGCATAACCTAAAATCGACAGCAATGCAAGAAAAAAAAAAAAAACCCTAGGCCAGACTGGGGATCGAACCTGAGTCGTTTTGGTCTGAATGGGGATCGAGCCCTGGTCGTTTACGTGGCAAGCAGATGTTCTCCACACAGCCACGCGTCTGCTTACGAATACAGTGAAAGTAACTTCGCGCACTTGGAAATGCAGTGAAAATAAATTGCATGCCGTACAAACAAACGCGTTCTGTACTCCTATATACATGCTTCACAATACACCATGAAATATTGCAGTAATGATGCGTGGTGCAAGTATACATTGCTATCGACGTCAGAATGTGTGATTATCATAATAGGGAGTTTTCAAATAGGGGCCCTAAAGAAACAGCATCGAGGCCACTGCGCATGCGTGAGACCAAAACGCGTTTGGGTTTTGGGTTGGGGACGCTATTTCTCGAATTTAGCGGGAGCCCCAAAGCCTGCCCCAAAAGATTTGGGCCAGACAAACGTGACGGCTCTTGGCCAAGACTGTGCGACACAGAATAAGGGGAGTGTACAAAGCGCCGCAGACCCTATTCGAGAATTATTTGCTCCTGCTTGACCCAAAGCGTCTACACGAAAAGGGCTTTGGGGCCCCTATTTGAAAACTCCCTAATGACTTCATGGTTTGAAGCCCGTCACCCACTACAAAAAGCACACACATTACAGCGTACTTGAAGGCCACATAGTGGGTGCATAGCAAGTTCGAAAAGATTTCATGAACTAAGTGTTTAAAGTACGCACTAGGAACAGGATATCGCTATTGCGTTAAACTCTTAAAGGCAAAGGTTGAGAGTCCTGCAATTTTTTTTATTCACCTGCTATTCGTGAATTCAGAAACTTCTGCACTTTGGCATTTGCTTAAACATGTGAAGTGAAGATACAGGCAAACTTCCTGGCTGTTGGGATGTAATGTCCTACACCAACGAAGCAGTAGGCGATTATTGTGAGCCATGGCTACTGAGGCAGCCACGTCCATGAAAGAAGCTCGTATCCTTACATACGTAGCCCTTGAGCAAGATCCGAATTCAGTTTCCTGAAAACTCTTTGCAATGGCGAGGTATCCAAATATTTTCATTCTCACCAGCTTGAGTACCAACATCAAAAACTTGATTTCACAGTGCTGGCGAAATCCAACATCAATTTTGCCGTGGCAAATATGAATCTGAAAAAAAAAAAAAATGCGCATCTCCAATAATTTACGTTAACTCAGGAATGGTCCATAGATAATCACCTGGGGTTGAATATTGCATAAATGAAAGCCTTGATGTTTCACCCTCTTCGTAAGGAGTGTCTGACGTATCTGCTTCTTACTAATGGTACATCAGTTGAATACGTTGATTCTTTTAAAACCCTAGGCATATATTTCTCCACAACACTGTCATGGGATGCTAACAATGACTTCCTAGTTGAAACACCTTCATAGTATGGGACTTTTGTAGCGAAACAGAGCAACGTTTTCGGTTACAGTAAATATACTCCTCTACAGCTCGCTTTTCTCTTCTACTCTCAACTATGGTGCCCTTGTTTGGGGCACAACCACAAATGCAAATATCATAAAATTATTTCTATTACAAAAGCGAATTATTAGAGTAACTTGCAAGGTGCCCTATTTGTCACATAAAGCTGAATCAGTTGCCTAATTGCATAATGTCAAGAGTTCCATCACTATATGAATATTGCCTATATCGTTATTACAAACAATGCACAAAAAACCAAGACAATGCCTTGCAAAATGTAGCCAACTTCAAACAATTACAGTAGCATACAGCACCCGCAACCCAAAAAAGTGGGATGCGGCATGATGTTGCACAAACTATGGGAAGCAAATGGTTCCTTACCAGCTACCATCATTGTTAAACCAGTTGCAGAAAATAAGTGGCATCGACAGTGAAAAGTTATTACTGAAAGAGCTCTGCAACACACACACACACACACACACACACACACACACACACACACACACACACACACACACACACACACACACACACAAAAAGTCAAAATGTTAATATTATTAGACCCCTTATTTGTATACATACTTTCAAGGTTCGCAATAGGTTACCCGATTGTTTTTTTTTCTTTTTCACCTAGTCAAAACTATTTCACACTTGGGTTTTATTTTCTTTGTTATATCCTGCTACACAAATGTTCTACAGTTTCTGCTAATACGTATTAATAAATCTTGTGTACCTTTGAAATCTCTTCCATGTTGTTATTATTTGTCATATTCACTGCCTACTGCTGTTCTACCCAAAAGGGGCCATTGCCTCAGCAAGCATTGTAGTAGCTTTTTGTGACAGCACCTATTGTTTTGTTTCTTTGAATAATGAAAGATGACTAAACTTGATTTGGTATGAAAACATCAGCACATGCTGGAAATCAGTAACAAATGGCTTTAGATGCTAACAAGGAAGACCTGCATCACAATAGAACTTATGCATTCGTTCCCTGAAGGCCTTGCTTAATAGGACTCTGGTGTTACATGTTGGCTGCTCTTCCAAATTGCATTGCACATGGTTTAAACTGCGCAGTGAATTAGTGAAAAAAAAAGTGCAGGTAAATTTATTTAAACAACCCATTTGTGTCTGCCATTGCCAACATAATTCAACATACCACAACAAGCTACGAAGAGGGATCAACAAGACAAGCAAGCTGAATATATGCTGAATTGAATAATGCCGCATATTTTTATGGATGGCATTATACATCAAATACAAAATGTATTTGGTGCTGCATATCAAGGGCAGTATTCTTGAATATGCACAAAAACAGCAGCAGAAATGGACTTGTGCATCTTGGTGTAGGGTAAATCAACATGCAGAAAGTACAAGCACACAAAATATTGAAATGAAGTAGACTGAGTGAGCCTTCATCATGTGAAGAGCTTGTGAAATTTACTAAAACAATTTTATTGTCTGGACAACAAAATGTGATATATAAGCTCCAATGAACTAGTGCAAGCACCACTAGTTCCAGTCTATGACACAATTTACCACAGTGTAATGTCACAATATAATCTCAGTGAAGATAGACTTTGTGCAAAATTTTCTTGATTGTGCCATTTCATTAAAATGTTTTGACAACAATATTGCTGAGCACTGGATCCAGCCAGTGGACAGCTAAAGAGAGCAACTTATACATGTGAAAAATGATGCTATAGCACCATATTCCTTACACAACCATACTTCAAAAAAAAAAAAAAAACAAAAAAAAAACGGTCACATGCCTCTTCTCAAAATTAGGAGTTTCTGACATAAAAAATTACAAAAATTTACTCGAAGTACTTTAACATGCAGGCATCACTACATGTAACGGTAACAGTTTAACATAGGAAAAATGGCATTTATGGTATATATATATATATATATAATTAAGGCAGGCACGTAAGAATATTCACTTGAACAGCAATACCATGGCTTCTTGTTCAAGCACTGCATTTTATGTAAGAGCAGCATTACAATCCTGAGTTTTAACAGTGCCTCACAAGACACCAGTGAAAGTGCCGCACTTTGAGATCAGCACCTCGAAATAACTAGTCTCTGCTATGTTTTTTCCAAGATAAGTCATACCTTGGGTATTTAGTACCATGCGCCCTTAAAAGAAAGAACACATGTAATGCCTTAAGTAGCAAAACACCGATTGCCAAAGTAATCTCAAGTACATTGACACTCAGCCTGTTGTGCCACAGATACAATGTTGGTATTGGCTATCCGCTCTGTGTCACACAGATACAGAGACCTCCCAGAGCATATATTACGAGCCACTGCCTCGTCTCGATGCCATCACAGAGTGTCACAGGCCGAGCGTACAACCTACGTAAGCACCAACAAGCATTGTGGGGGCATAATAAGGCTAGCAGGAGCTGAGGTGTAGACCACAGGCGCATCTTCTCTAAGCCATAGTCCTTGTGTCATTCGGTCCAGCACACTGTAATCACTTGTACTCATATGGTGGAGGTGGCTCCTGGGGCATGCTACCATATGGGTAGCCAAGGAAGCCTGGTGGGGGCGGCTGGGTCTGGGAGGGTGCTGGTGGCTGGCTGTAAGGTGGACTGTAAGGTGGATGCACAGGCTGAGCCATAGGTGCTGGCCGTGCACCTGCTACAGCGGGCCCATAAGGAACAGGGCCTGAAGTGCGAAAGGGGTCAACTGGGACGGCTGTCGTGGATGCCAGCATGGCTTCCCGGCGCCGACACTCTCGGCAAAAGCAAGCACAGATGGCTATAAATACGGCAAAGCACACCAGGGGTCCGAGAAGTGAAATTTGCCCTCCCAAGTTATCTGAAAAAAAAACAAAAAATTATTGCAACTTCATAAGGCACATTTCAGGTCGTAACATTCCACATAAAGTGCTATGTGGCCATTACTGTGATTAGACAGGTTTGAGACAAAAACAATAGAATTCAGGAAACAAGGCCAAATGGAGTTACAATAAAAGTTCTTTCTACATCTGCCAACACAGTCTGTATTACAAGGCTTCTCTGATTATGCAACCTTTTCAAACAGTTAACCGAGGTTAAGCTTGAATGCTGTGACGTCATGAATTTCAAAATATTTTTTGTTTATTATTTAGGTCACAATGGCTCATATAAATGTTCCTGCAATGTGCAATGTCAGTTCTAATACAAGCGAAAATTTTATCTTTAGTGGCTCTTTCAAAGACAAAATACTGTAGAACATACCTCATAGTTTGAAAGACATTATGTGGCACATGAGAATGCTATGAGGGCACTTCCCAATCAAGTGGTGCTCAAGTGGTGAACGCGGTGGAGGATCTATAGCGGCGACGGTGCATACGTTCACCACTTGAGCAACCTAAAGGAAACACTAGTTGAAAGAAATTACCTGCAAGATGCCCTAAACAAGGTCTACAACGAAGCATGTAAACTAGATAGCAAAACAACTCTAGCAAAAGGAACGAACCAGCCGCCAGCATTTATAACCAAATACTCAAATGCGCTCCCAAACAAATATCCTTCATAAGTATTATCCAATGCTGGCAAGCAACGAGAGCCTTAGAAAACTGTTTCCCGAAGTACAAAAGGTCGTGTAGTGCATGCAAAAGTAAACCTGCATTATACTGCCCAAGTAACACCTTGCTCCTGTCCAAGATTCAAGACTTGCAAACACCTTCAAGATGACGTAATAGTTAAATGCATCGCAAGCGATTATGTCTACCATTTAAAATCTAGTTTTACCTGCACTAGTGCAAACGTTATCTACATAATCGAATGTTCATATTGTCATAAATGGTACATTGGTGACACAGGACAGCATGTTAATGTTAGATTGAACGGTCATTGTGCGGACACGGCAAAGATTACCGAAAGCAGTGGCACAGCATTTTAATGTAGCAGAACACAACTTCAACAATCTCAAACTTTATATACTTCAGTAAAAGTTCTGGTGCTCAAGAGACAGAAAATATATAGTAATAAATATTCAGAAGTTCAATATACTCCAACCAGCCGGTATTAATGCTTCTAAAGGGGCCTGATAATATATGGTAGTGCAGACAAAGGACACAGACAAAAAAAGACATTCAAGACAACACAGCGCTGTGCCTTCTTTTGTCAGTGTCCTTTGTCTACGCTACCATATATTATCATGCTACCATACCAACAAGCCCAAATCGCCATCCTCATTGACTTTTAAAGGGGGCTCTTGAATTCACTCAGTATGGTACATACATAAAGAAAACCACTGAGAGTTAAGCCCGCCGTCTTAGAATTTCACCTATTATTGTTATCTTCTGACAACCGTGACTCAGTGAAACGTGTACATCCTCACCTCCACACCACTTCCTTCTTTCCTTTTCATTTGCGACCCCTCCCCTTCTCTTCCACAACCACATATCCACTGTTCCCCTCTACTACTCGTTTGTTAGGATAGGATGAAGGAAGGTACAAAACGTAGACACGCTACTGCTAAAGAAATCAGTTCTGTTCTAAACTTGAGCAAGACAAGTCCACTTATCGAAACATCAGCTCGACACAACCTCTGTTTACAGATTTTTTTGTTTTTTTTTTTTCCGTCGCAAGCTTCCATCTTCCTGCCATTTTTGGTTTGCCAGTAGCGTAAGGCACATATCTCTGGATGGAGAGTGTCAGAAGCAAGGGAAAGGGAACAAATGTGTCCTCAATCATGTCCACAGATATGTGCCTTGACCAACAGGCATGGTTTATGCCATTTCACTGTCTTACGACTGAGAACATGTAGGCCAAACGAGGCGTTTCTTAAATATACGCTTACGAAAGCATGAGCGGACGCTTTTCGGTGCTGCAGTCACATCTCATTTGGTAACTCATTGCATATCTTGAGGATGTGTTCTCAACTTGCAGAAAACCACTACGAAATATAGACATGTTGATCAGCACATGTGTGAAATAGTCTTTTTTTATTAGATCCAATAACAAGTGCATAAGTCTTCTATCAATCAATCTTCTAGATGAAAAATATAATTACCTGTTAGACAAGACATAAATCATGTTGTGTTGTAACACGTGTGAACAAACACACAGGTTTGGCGACTCATTGATTTGTATATATTTTCTTTTATCTTCCAAAATAAATTTATTTGCGAGTTTGGTGCAGTGTCCTTTTCTTCTGTCAATATCTAACCCGTTGTGCAGTCAATTATTCTTTGAATAAACATTCACCAACTTGCCCAACTCGTAACTCCGCTTCAATGAAAACAGTTGCATTCTTTGTGCGGCAGGCCTATAGCCAGAAATTTCCTTCGGGAGAGGGGCGGGGGACTTGTTGAGGGCCTTCAAAAACCCATATTATCATAATTCCCCCCTAGTTTTTCCTACCATATTTTAATTTCTTACCTATACGAGAAGTATTGATTAGGTTCTTTTTGTTTTGTGTTTTATATTTCATTGAACGCATGGTGGATACATTGAAGACACTGCTATCTAGGGTTTCAGGTTGGGTGTGCTTCCCATGTTGTTATTGTTTCACCCAAACGTAGGAGAAAAACTCAGAATAACTAATGTACTTCTTTTAAATGTTTGTAAAAGGAGAAAGTTGCCTGGTGGGGTTTGATATAATCTGGCGCTCGCCGGGTGAGTGGTCCTGTTTTCATATGCATATGTGATGTCTGTTGAGCCAAAAATGAAGCAGGTGGTGTACACTACATCAGGGACAGTCTTCACCAGACCGTATGTCAGCACTGATCTCTCCAGACTGTGGCTGCAAACCTCAGCCGATCGAGATCTCTCTCTCTCTCTGCTGGACCCGCTGGACCCGGAGTCGCAACATGACTCAGCATCACAGTACATCTGCATGTCGCACAGTGTATGTAGCCTGTACACTATTATTGTCGCATGGCTCTATTTTTAGGCAAATGGTAAAACGTATAGTAATGAAAAAAAATGCGTAAGGTAGAGTAAGGTAATACTGACCTTGGCATAGGGTACTTTAGAGAAATTTTGTTGGCAACACTGGCACAAAGTGGTGAAAGCCATAGGGTTTTCTATAACTACACTAGAGGGAACTCTGGTGCTAGTGTCTATGGGAGCTGCAATGCACGGCGCTTCAGCCAGCATTGGAATGATGGGTAGTACACCAATTTGTCTAGCCTTTGTTCTTTTAAGGCTCCATTTGGCTTCAAGCTGACCAGGAGCCGCTTAGTACTACAATCAGCAATTGTTCAGAAGTCGCACTTCACCACCTAAACCGTTATGGCTCACCAATTGAAATCACGTCACAAAGTTCACAACGGTCCATCCTTTTATTTGAAACAAAACCAAAATACAGCAATAAACAAAGCGGCAAGCACAAAGACTAGGCAACTGTGTACTACCCATCATTCTCATGGTGGCTGTACCATCGCAGTGCCATAGTCCCCTCTAGTTAATTCCTGCAGCAATTCTCAGTGGTTCACAAGGTGGCTGAGACAGGCAGATAATATTATGAAGTCAAGCTCTTAAGAAGGGCAGACACTGAAAGTTTAAATTTTATCCAAAAAAGCAAGCAACTTGGACATGCAGAAAACAGGAGCAAGAAACTTTGTCTGCTGAAATATATTACATTTACATGCAGTAGAGGGGAGCTACTCTCGTGGTGTCCAATTCATAGACATAACAGAATAGAAAGTTGGGCGAGTTGGTGTATATTCATATTAAAAGAAATAGACATGTCCATAGACATGTCCCATTTGGCCTCCCCTGATTGGCTGGAGCTCGTGAGCAGCGCGTCGCCTGTTTCCGCTTTTTCTTCCGCAACGTCATTTTGACGCAATGCAGCTTTCACAACTCTCCACGCAAATGAAAAAGACTGAATGCGTTTTACCACAATGAATGCTGCCCCAAGAGATCCGCTTTTACACGCACATCGCTAAGGCCGTGCATGGACTCTAATTACATTAGCCCTTGAATTAGGTTTAACGTGGCCATTCACCTGACGCCCCTGAAAGGCCTGTATGCACTCTCTGTATCGCTCTTCAAACATCTCAACACGTTCATACGCACGTTCAGACTTTTTAAGTTTGTGAGTCCTGTTACTCTACATTTCATCCAATTAGTTTCTTTTTACGCTAGGAATGTGCTGGCGGGTTTGGTGGTCTGATGTGGTCAAGCGGCCATTATGTCACTGTTACGACATCCCCCCCCCTCCCCTTTTTTTGCTTAACTTGACCCGCTCCGGTGAATTGGACATGTCCACGTATTGTACACCGCGAGAATAGCTTCCCAGTTCAGTCCAAAAGAAAAGGGCTGCCAAAATGTGTAACAAAAGCAAAGTTTGCAAAAGGCAGTGCAATCAATTTTCAATTAAAAGATTATGTAAAAGTACCAAAGTGAATTTTTTAAAGGCCAGTTTTGATGCTCATGTCTCACAATGAATGACACTGTTTTACGAAACCAATAAGAAAAAGAGGGACGGTGCAATTATCAAGAAACTTCAAGCTGATCTCTGCTATAATGCAGCCAAGAAAGGCGTAGAACGAAATTTACGATAATGAATAAGTGTTATCATATTGCAACCACTTTCAAAACAGAGTGAAGTGGTACCAAAAGGTGGCCATAGACCTCATTACAGGTAACACCATGGTCAATATATGAAATATTTGTTGCACAGTCGAAAAAAACAAGTAGCCTATTCTAAAATTCTGAGAACAAGTGGCTCATTTACTATTTGGCATTTGTTCCAAGAGCAGCTAGGGCAAATGCAGGAAGAAGTGAATCCACGTGCTGGGAAAGGCTGATAGAAAGGCATGCAAAAGTTGATGCTGGCTCGTATGCACCCATAAGAACCAGCTGTAGCCCAAATACACCACTGAGAAGTGAAGGAAGTGATGACCTTTCACAGAGGCTGCCTCGGCAAAACGTTTATGTGCTTGTCATGTTTAAATTCTGCACCTAAGAGGAAGGTGAGAAGTGACCGAACATGAGCAATAATCTGAGTATGATTTTTAGGTTGGACCTTTACACACAGTGTAAATCAGCTGATCGAGCATCACTTCCATTTTATCTTTAGAAATATTGTGTCTCTAAGGCTGTCAAAAGTAGAAATTTATTTTCCTCCATTTGTTTTCTGACAGTCTAGCATACTTTAGTTACCGCTGAAAGGATGAGATAAATGCCAAAGGTAGTTTAACATCTTCCAGGAGAGAGCACCAAATATCACCAAGAAAGGTGGCTGCACCATAATTTTGAAGCATGAAAAAGTGGGAGAACGGCGTGATCCACCAGTCAGTAATGACACACGTAGAGGATATAATGTATTGCTGACCAGTGGGCCACAATGCAGTCCACAATGCAGGCCACAATGCATGTAAATGGGGGAACTAAGAGGGAACAAGCGAGTCAATAGAGTGTGACAGAATAACAAATTAGTTAATGAAGATCTGAAACAATCTGTTTGCAGCCCACACAATCCATCTTTTGGAATTGACAGCAACGCTATTCAAGAAAAAATAAATTGTGCAAGACTATGCAATTTAATTATTCCATTTGGCCCTGTAAAGAAAATAATACAGTTGCTGAAAAAGATCCTAGAAAAAAAGGAAGAAAAAAATACTGGCCGTGCACAGGAGAAGGGTTTCTCAGAGTACACAAAGTTGGGTATTCGAGCTAGCCAATCAGCAACAACTAAATGGCAAAGAAAATACTGCGGGTGTTTTGTTCAATCAAAGCCTGGAGAACTGTACTACTTCGTTACAGCCGATGAGCGCAGTTGGTAGCGCTATTAACAGTACAGTGAACATATACACCTGCATATTGGACAAGGGCAGCAAATTCCAGTAAAGCCTGGCAGTGGAGTAGAAAAAGCAAGTCAATAGAGGAGCACGGCTAGGCAAGTTATGCAGAACTGTAGCACCACGGTGAAAAGTAAACGTTCCTGCATTAATTGAGCGCTGATTGACCCAGAGTGAAATCATTCAAAATAAATGACTCACTATTTACCTTCATATATGTGAGCATGGACGGGTGCCCATACAAACAAAAGGTTCGCCACAGCAGGAAACCAAGCCCCGAAGTTCATGGCGTCCCTTCGCACAGCAGCCTGCGAGCACGTCAGAACATCGTCACCTGTAGCGCTGTGTGTAGTTCGCACCGATTCCTCTCGTGAAGTGCAGGCCTGCCAAGACACTGCATGGGTACGCGGTTGACCTTGATGCGAAGGCTAGCGTAAACAATTTGATCAGCGCCGACTTTTTTTCCTGCCCGAAAGCTATACTAAGGACGCCTCTAGAGAAGCGTGCGTCGCCGAAGGCAAGTAGACGTGAATGGCATGACGCTACCAGCAAGCACTAGAAAAACATGCTACGCGATCACACAAGTTAAGACAGTTTCCCAACGTTGAATTTTGTTGACTTCAGTTTATGGGCTGGTGCTATCAAGTACCGGGCGGGAAATTGGTGAACTTCTGGTGCTAGTATTAATGCGTGTGAGCCAAAGAAACAAAACGGAGCTTACCTGCGCAAATGGCCCACAGTAGTACCCGCTGTTAGTCTTGTCTACTTTCAATCAGGGCCCTGTGCGGGCGTTCTGGTTACAAAGTACGTCCAGTGGCCACGTTTCTCCAAAGCACGCCAAATAGTACAAAATACTACAACAGGTGGCAAGTAACCACAAGGCGAATGAACGGGCAAACAATGCAGACAGCGCATACGCGCAACGGGTCCCTCAGCCTCACAGTCACCCTCGAGATTTCTCTTGCAGCTGGTTGCCAGAGCGTTCATATGTCGTCGCCGTCCCGTACTGAATCTATATGGTAAATGCCTTATCCTTGCACCAAACGTGTAGCCAAACCAGATAACATCTAAAACCTTGACTTACAATACATTGCCTAAACACCATTATTGTCTAAGTGTATTTGTGGCCTTCACAAACCGTAATATACTGTAGCGGAGCTCACTTCTGCCAGCTTCTGCTTTCAGCTCGTTCAAGCCAATTGTAGACGAGTCAAAATTGTTGATTTGTGCGATGGTATCACGGAGAAAGGAAACTTCCTCCGTGGATGGTATTCTAGTCACCTTAGCGATGGTTCCGAGTGTAGAACTGGTCGAACTCTAGAACTTCTAGTACACTCTAGCGATGGTTTGTTTGTTTCCTGTTGACTGTGTTATAATTTGCAAAGCCGGAGAAACTACTGACAGTTTGGCATGCGATGAACATGCTGGCCATTTTGTTCTTGGGCGTAGCGTCTGAGCTTAGTCGCGAAAAATGAAGGGAATGACACTCTCGCTTCTCTCTGGTTTCCTCGCGGCGCTCGCTTCCCTATGCGGGAAGTTTTCAATGGCTGGTGGAGAAACTTCAAGCGTTTGTCAAGTTGTCTTCTCGCATTGGTTGTCTGGTCCGTCAGCTCACTACATCTGCGAAAATGTGAGATTTGTTTCTTCCGTGAGCAATAAAGTGAACGCACCTAAACATACTTTTTATATTCTGCTTTGCAGCTTATCACGGTGATACGAGTTGTATTTTTCTTCCTAATGATCGCCTGCAATGCTGTCATGTGGACAGTATTTACAAAGGCATTGCGACTTTGCACAACCACCTTGGAGGCTGCAGTGACCAACACGGCGTCGAACTTTTTCTTCACCGTAAGTTTCGTTCTTTATGTAATACGTACCTGGGCAGGTAGGTGTTCCGGTCCTTGTATGAGATACGCCAGCCTCACGATACATTCATATCGGCTATAACCGCGATATACAGTGCAACACGTTTTTTTTTTTTTTTTTTGATTGAGAAACATTAAGCGAGAAATATAGGCCACCAGGCAAATTTTGCGTGCAGCCGTTTGGTGAATAAAAAACAAACAAAAAAGCACTAGGTCTGCGCGGAACGCGCAGCACAGTCCCAGCGAAAACCTGAAGAGTGGCTTTTCAGAGCCTTTTCTAAACACTCTTCGGGTAACTGCTACAAGCATTCTGCTGGGTACCCAATACGCCATAAATAATTGTGGTTGGCCAGCATTCACTATGCTATCCTTCGTCATTCTTAGGAGAAGTGTGGTATCTGCTACACACTTGTTCGGAATTTTTGTGCATTTTTTTATGCAGTGGCTGACGGCGATGAAGAATTATGCCTGAAGTAGGTATGAGCTAAAGCTAATAGGTGATCAACAACGAGATTTCTATTGGGTCGGAGCATTGGACGACCCACTCATTACACAATTTGGGTTGTGGTATGACTGGCTGATCCTTTGATGCTGTAGAATGCTTTATTACTCATATTAACACAATTCCTTTACAGACATCAAGCCTGTCTAAGGTCAGTTTTAAAATGAGTTCTGAGCACAGGCGTGGCCACGGTGTAAGAATAGTGTGGGCGTGGCTCAGTGGTAGAATACTGGCCTAGCACGCAGCGAATTAGGGTTCGAATCCCATTGTATCATTCGTGTTTTTTATTTACCGAGTTTTTTTTCTTTTGATACTGGTTATGGACACATGCGGCAGCAGCGACAACTACGGCGCCGTGCGTGACCTGTGTTCTGATCTCATAACAGCTTTCTCTGTAAAACTTGCATGTCATGCAAACATAGAAAATGCATACAATTAGTGGAGGCAATAATGCTGCTGTGGAGTGGTGAGTTGTTATACCTACGTATATTGATCTAATATGTAGCCAATTTGACTTGAAGATTCTTGCTTGGAAGTGGTTGAGTGCATAGGAGTTTCGGTGTGCTGTTTGCTCGTCAAATATATTGATTGTAAAAGTATACCTTATGGTGGTCATAGGAGCAGCTACTACAGCTACTAGACACCATCATTGCTGCTTTTGCTCTTTACCCTTACCTTATTTTGGCTCGCAATCCATGCACCTGTTGCAGTGGCCTAGTGGTTATGGCACTCGCTTGCTGACTCAGAAGATGTGGGTTTGTTTCAGGCTGCGGTGGTCGCACTTTGATAGAAGTTGAAGTGCTAAAGGTCGACACATTGTACAATGTCAGTGCACTTTAAAGAATGCAAGGTGGTCAAAGTTATCCAGAGCCCAGCCACTATGGTATCACCCAGAGCTTCATACAATTTAGAACATCAAACCCTATAAGCTGAACAACCACCAGCACATTATTCACATTCTTCATATTGCTACGCATCGGTGACACTGAGATGAAGACGACAAAGCAGATGCACTGGTGCGAGCTGCTCTGTATCATTGGCGCTGCATGCTTAACCAGCTGTACAGATATTTTTGTGTCTCTTCTTCTCGGAAAATGTTTGGTCGAGCGTGTGATCCCCTTCCTCGCCACAGAACTCCGAAGCAGACGCTTGCGAATTCCAAAGCCGGCGGCGACTATGTTTTGACACGTATCACTGATGTCCTCATGAGCCGTGGCATTACATTACCGCACACCATTCTGTCTGTTGAAGGGAGCTCCACGTGCCTTCCAGTTGTCAATGTCAGTTTAAGACCTCAAGTGCTGCCGCAAGGGATCTTTTTGGCATTGATCTGCACCTTGGAAGACAACGCGCTGGATGTTTTCACGATGGCCGCTCCTTTCGGCCCCTATGCCAATCATCAATCCGACACTTGTTCCGACAGCGCTATTAGGTCATGATTTATTCTACCTTAATGTCACAGCAGACTGCAAGCTCTGCCTGGTTCTGCGGTCCTACATCGATGTTTTCGACATCAGCGGCCATTCATTGGGCAAAGCTACTGGTGTGACCCACCGCGTTAACACTGGTAATAAGCCTCCTATTCATAGGCGTTCATATCGGTGCGGCAACCAAGCGTCACATTATCGAAAATGAGGTCAACAAAATGCTTGCCAAGCACATTATTGAGCCTCCCTACAGTCCTTGGGCATCCCCTGTCATGCTAGTTCACAAGAAAGATGGCACATCGTGTTTCAGTTTCAATTATCAACACCTAAACAAAATTACCAAAAAAAAGCCATGTATCTTCTGCCACCAATAGATGGCGCTCTTGACTGCCTCTATGGGTCGCGCTATATTTTCCCCATAGACCTTCGTTCCAGCTATTGGCTGATTGAGGTAGATGAAATGGACCATGAAAAGGTGGCATTCATCACCCCCGATGGCCTATATCGGTTCAAAATCATGCTCTTTGGCCTTTGTAATGCTCCTGCCACCTTTGAACGAATGATGGACTTCCTGCTCAGAGGCTTTAAATGGTCCCCCTGTTTGTACTACTTGGATGACGTTGTTGCTTTTCACCAACATTTCAAACTCATATAGAGCATCTCTCAGCCATCTTAGGCATCTTCTGTTGCGCTGACCTGTAGTTCAACTCGTCCAAATGTCACTTTGGCAATCACCAGATCACACTACTTGGCAATATAGTAGACTTGAGCGGTGTACAAGCACACCCGGCAAAAATGAGTGCAATCAAAAACTTTCCAGTCCTACGATCTGCAAAGGATGTACACAGCTTTATCGGACTCTTTTTCTACTTCTGACGCTTCGTGAAAAACTTTGCGTGCATCGCGAGGCCTCTTATGCAGCTCAAGCAAGACCTCCCGTTTTCATGGGACTCAGAAGAGGCTTCCGCCTTCTCGACTCTCATCACGCTTATCACTACTCCTCCGATTTTGGCACACTTCAACGCTGCTGTCTCTACGGAAATCCATACAGGTGTAAGGGCTTGCTCAACAATAACATGGCCATGATTACGTTATTGCATACGCCAGCCGCTTCTTATTTGCCTCTGAATGTAGTTATATCATTACAGAGCGTGAGTGCTTGGCTCTCGTTTGGGCGGTGGCAAAATTCTAGCCTTACCTATATGAATGCCCATTTTCGTTAGTTACCGACAGCCACGCATTCTGCTGGCCAAACTCTCAGAAGGATCCCTCACGGCGCCTTGGTCACTGGGCTTTGAGCCTGCTGAAGTTTTCTTATTCGGTCATCTACAAATCTGGCCGCTTGCATCATGATGTCGATTGCCTCTCCCAGTACGCTGTTGACGATCCAGATGACACCGATGCGTCCATGGAGCACTCCGTCTTGTAGCTGTCTGACTTTCTTTGCATTGGGGAAGAACAGAAATGGGATCCACTTCTGCTTGACATCATCAGCCGTACGGCATCTTCCCTAAATGACGCCTCTGTCCATCACTTTGTCCTTCAAAAGGGTGTCTTATAACACTGCAATTTCCGACCTGATAGGCCTGACCTTCTTATTGTGCCTAAGCATTTGTGGTGCTGTGTCCTCTCTGAACTTCATGATGTGCCTACAGCTGGACACCTTGGTGTGTCTTGCATGTACGAGCGCGTATGGTGCTGTTCATTCTGGCAAGGTCTTGCTCGCTGCTGCGACTGGGGAACTTCGTCAGGACTCAGAGTCATGCAAGGGTCAGGGCGAAGACTAACCGAGGAGACGAAGCTGAAAACTGAAACGTTTATTTACAGTATTTACATCGTTAGGTAGTAGGATACATGACAGAAGGGAAAAGCACACCTGAGTGTCTCTGCGCTCGCATTTTATACCCTTAGTCTTCCCAAGATTTTCTGCGAAGGAAGACAATGGAGTCCAGGATTCTCCAATAGGATTGTCAGCTTTCACTGCGCTCGAGAATCGCCGTCTTTTACTGGGCTCTCGAAGAGCCAGTCACAACCCCTCTTAGGAAAGGGGGAAGGGCATGCACCGATCGTCTAACAGGGAGGGAGCAGTACAAACAAAAAGCACGGGGCTGGCACGGTGCATTGACCTTGAATTCACGCGCAGAGTTGATCCCTCCGGTTTGGCAAGGTTCAAGGATGACTCATCGAGGAGGCCTTGACACCGGGCAGTCCGCGGTGCGCAGGAAAGAATACTCGAAAGGCACTCCGGTTTCTCCGGCACGTGGTTCATTGTCAGGTGCATTGCGATGACTCCAATAGCGCACAGAAGACTGGTCTTTCTAGGCAGCCTAGACAGCAGAACAGCCCTTTCCAGGTAATTCGATGGCCGTGCGAGCCCAAAGGGCTTGAGGTGAGCCGACAATCTAACGAATCCTCTGTGCTGTTGCTTTGTGGATACCTCCGAAAGTGCGGCAAAATCAATATCCTTCCAGGCATTCAAGCAGGGCCAAGGCACGTGGGCCGATCACAACATCGCTTGGTACGCTGATACGTCGCCACATGTGAGTTGTGTCAACGTTGTAAAACACTGTTGATACTACCCACTGGCCATCTTCAACCAATCGACATACCTGCGGAACCATTTTACCATGTTGGATTAGAACTGCTTGGTCCTTTTCCCCTCATCAACCTTGGGAAACAAATGGATAGCTGCGACTACAGATTATGCTACACGCTACGTTATTACGCGAGCTCTACCAGCAAGTTGGGCAACGGACATCGCTTACGGGATGTTATATTGATTCACAACACCCTGAGACAACTCCTCACCGACCGTGGCCATACATTTTCATCACAAGTCATCGCCGACATCCTGCGTTTTTGTTCCGCGCAACACACACCGGCCATTGAGTTCCCCCCTCATACCAGTGGCCCCACGGAACGTTTTAACCGTACCCTCTCGAATTTGCTCGCTATGTACGTCTCGCCCGACCATCGAAACTGGGACCTTGCCTTACCCTATGCTACTTTCGCTTACAATTCACCATGTCATGACACAGTGGGCTCTCACAATTCTACCTATTGTACGGAAGAGAGCCTATCACTTGACACAGTTATCTCAGCTCATACCTCGCCCACAAGCGAGTATGCCTGTGACGCGATCGCGTGAGCCGATCATGCTCGTGAGCTCACTTGGCTGACGGCGTCGCAGACAAATCAACATCGTCGGTACAATTTGGAACATCAAGACGTACATTTGACTCCCTGTACCCTTGTACAAGTTACTCTGGTCTCCTCATTGTCGGGTGGGCCTATCAGAAAAACGTTTTTCTTGTTACACTGGACCTTACCGTGTATTGTGTCAAGTAATCCCCGTCACTTGTGAGATCAGCCCCATCTGCCCATCATCATCTGCTGTACGGTCCAATGATGTTGTTCACATATCGCAGCTCAAGCCTTATAAGAGGGCATTTGATAATGACCTTAAATGCTCCGGCACGGTGCCTACGCTGCCGGTGACATTGAGATGTGAGCTAATCTGTATCGCTGGTGCTGTTTGCTTAACCAACTGTACAGATATATCTGAGTCTACTCTTCCGAGCCTCTCCTTCTCGTAACATATTGCACAGATGTTCACCTTACCCTGTATGTGACAAGCAGTATTGCCAATTTTCAACTTGCTTAAGAAACAGAAAGTTGAGGAATCTTGCCAAATGTAGCAAATTATATACTTAATAGAACGCTTGCATTTGCAAAGTTTGCTCAATAGGTTTCCTTTATTTTTGCTGCTGAAAGCATACCCGGCAAAGAGTTTAATTGAACATTTTAGAATTCTTGCACAGTGATGTCGATAATTCATTATTTGATTTGTAACTGTGGATAAGGGCTTTATCGACTGACACCATGATTAGGCTATACAGAGCAACGGAAGCTATGTTATCCTATGCACTAAAAAAAAAGCTTGAGGTCTTCTTTTTATTCATATTATTTATGTCATATTATCCATAGTATTTATTGCTTTGCAATCTCTTATGCTGCCTGGTTATTCTGAAAGGTCTCGTGCCACCAAAAAAATGCATAATTTATCCTTGGAATGATCTCATAGGCAAGTTCTGGGTGGAGAGGACATAAATGCTCATTAAGAAAAGCCTACTAAGAGGGTAATGTTGTAGCCCTTACCTCAGCATTGCCATGACAACTAGTATATATCATAATATAATAGTGTATTCTAGCCTTGTCTTGTGTACTTCACTTGTTGACGAAATTTTGAAACAAAGGGCTGTCATGATAGCTGTCAATATTTTAATACCATGCAGTTGACAGTGCGGTAACAAAAAGTGGCATCATCAACATTGTCGATATGTCTTAGTTTGTTGAACTTGAGGATATTTTGTCTATCAGTATAAGTGCATTTAAAGGAGCACTGACATCAAACTTATGCATGTCAAAATTTTTGCATCCACAAGTAGTTATCGACCCCCTAGTAGTGATTCGCGACCCAAAATGCAACTGAGGGATGAATAACTATGTGTTTCATTGATTTATATCACTGTTATTTTGCACCATTCAAAACGGCCGGCAAGGCTGCCGTATGCTAAGCTGGCAGTGCTTCTTTGCGGTCACCTACAGATCGCGCCCCAGCAGACTGCTTCTCCACAGAAAGAATTGATGTGGGGCTCAGACGCTCCGCTAACGTTTCATCTTCTAGGCGCGCACATTCAGGCATGTGTTGTCACCAGCATTGCCATCATCACCATCAAAAGTGTTCAGTTGTGTTGAATACGACAGTATGGAACTTTGAATCATCGTGATTCACGACGTCGTGTATCATTCTTGCCATGATCAGCTCTTTGCAAAACATTGATTTGAAAATCGATGCCATTCCAAGCAGCTACAGGGAAGTGCCCGAGGATGCAGACTTAGTCCATGCTCGCTTGTTTGTCTCACTTAGATTTATTGGGAAGTTTGGTCGTGTACAACATTTCGGCACACTCAAACAAGTCCATGGAATATCGGTATAGCGAATGCACACCAGTGGAGAAATAGAATACATTATGTGTATCATAACAATTCTGTGCTTGCCAGGTTCTTTTGGCCCCATGTATACGGCCTCTTATACTTATGGCTGCAGTAACCAGGTATTGCCATAGGTTGGCGAACTCACTCATGAGTCGACTCACTCAGACTTACTCCTGATCGAGCCAAGAGTCTGAAACTGAGTGAGTTCGCCTCAGTAATATTTTGAGTCTGAGTCCGAGTGAGTCCGGTGGAAGAAAATTATCGTGAGTGTGAGTCCAAGTGAGTTCCACTCAGGAAAAATTTGGTGAGTCTGAGTTTGAGTGATTCCAAGGAGCGAAATATATTTCATGATTGAGTATGAGTTAGCTCTAAAAGTTTTGTCGACCTATGGGTATTACATAGAAGTCTATGGACGAACTAAAACTTGCTATTAACGATATATGTGTGTAACTTTTTAGCAATGATATTAATCTATATGCTACTCCACTTTGATAGCTTGTGGTCGTGTTCACGTGTACTGTATGTGTTATAAAATGAGACATTTATTACACTTTTTCTGCACTTCCAACAACATGACTGCCGATCACAATGGTTCCCCGGCATGCTGACTGATGAGCACAGATCTAATCATCCTCATTTGTTTTGCCTGTCTTTCATGGTGGTTTTTGTCTTGTAATATCGTGAAATCATTCAAAGTGGTCAGACAAAAAGCAGACATGAGGAGTTAGAACATTTCAATAGAAAAAAACCAGGGCTTAAGAGACGAGGACAAGAAAGAACAACAGACCGCGTTCTACCAGTAGCACATCTGTCGTTATTTCTTGTCTTTGTTGCTTAAGCACAGATTTTTTTCTTTCATTATGCAGTACCAACAGGCCCTACATTGTTCACTTTTGGGTGCATTTCCAAGTGTCAGTGCCAGTCAGCGTCACAATAACAATACTGGGATCGTCAACGTCATTGCTACGAGCACATTGTCATTCAGGATGGTATGTGCCGCACTGAACATGTCACAGTAGTGTCATTGTTGCAGGGTGCTCAAAGTATCTTTGAGCTTTTGTATGCTCCTTGCCCTGAAAATAAAATAACTTTCAGGCGAGGGACACCAATCAAACTTGGTCAAAAATACCTAGTACGCATACCGAGCTACCAAATGAAGGACACATCTAGAGCTTAAAATTTTATGTTAGTGCACTTTTAAGCATTGTATGAGCAAGTACTATTATCCTTGAAGGGAAACTAAGCAGGTTTGGAGTATATGTGCTTTTTTTGGCATCACTAAAGCTTGGAATGAAAATTGTATTCCCTCCTTGCCAGCACACTCTCTGATGGATATCTTCACTTTCTTGGAGCCAGGTGCTGTAACTAAATGAAAAGTGTGTAATGACTCAATAAAACTTTTTGTTGGGCTAGTTGGTACGTGCTTACTGAAGTAACTATTTTTCCTTGATAGTATGCATATTTTTGTATTTCAGCATGTGATGACTGTTTTGCTTATTTTAAAAATTGTAATGCTATATTGAAATCATGTGCTCTTGTACCACTGAAAAGATGGTTTATGTGATTTTTTTTTATGTTGCTGAATACCTTTGCATCTGTGGCTGATTTCTTGGCACTAAAAAAATAACTGCTCATGGCACCAAAAAATTATTGAGAAATTTGTTGCAGGCTGTTTTCGGCCAGACGTTGTTTGGTGAGCAGCTCACACTTCTCTGGTGGCTCGGAACTGGGATGATTCTTTTTGGCCTGCTGATGATGCACCAAGCAAATGTGGAGACCGAAGCTAAGCACCCAGTGCAAGGGCTTGTTCGCCAGAAAATCAGCTGAATGGGGGATATGTGGCACCACTTGTGATGCATGGACAGCTGTGTCGATAACTGATTTTGCACTGCTTACCGTTTTTTCATCTTCAACATTTTTTCTATAAAAAATAATGATGCCAATGTGTTCTGCTGACGCATGCAATGTTTTAGCTAACCTATAATTTGAAATACAGACTGGTGACGTGAAAAGATGATAGTCAACTTTGTATCTGTTATTATAATCTGGAAACTGTAGTAGCCTTTTGTTCTTTTTTTTTTCATACTGTGGTACACGTAGAGTTGTATGGTTCCTCTGGGTCTAGCATGGGGATGAAAACTGCTCTGAAACAGTTGTGTTAGAATTGTTTTGGGCGATGGTGTATTTTGATGTGGCTAATTTTTTTTTGGGGTGTCGTATGTACTAAAGAGGTACAAGGAGTGCCAACACAATAATTTAAAGTGAAGGTTGAAAACCATGAAACCCTTACTGACAACACTCTCAGTGTTTTTGGTGATTTAATAGAGTAGCTTTATCATGGCCAATTTCAGTCTTGCTTTCCAGGAGTTCACTGTGCCACAATGTCATGATACACAAGCTGGCCTATAGAAGTAGGACACCTCAATATGTTGGCTCTTCCTGTAGCTCACACAGTTGTCTCCTGGTGCTATTTGTAGTGAGGACTGATGTAGCAGCATAGCAGATGACTGAGCACCACAATACAGAATCCTTCAGTGCACCTTTAAGGTAGGTGCTGTAGGATTTTTATCATTTGCCATCATATTTTCGGCCCACTCTACTTTACACTGGCATCTAGTTAACGATTATGTCCACATTTAGTTGTTACTAGTGCCTAGCATCATGTCCTGATGCCGAAAACAATTGCTAAGGTTACTTTCAGTATGTTAACTAATACGTACTTAATTCAGCCTATTAGAAGCTCCTTGTAGTTGAAATCGGTGTCACAGTGGGGTAATACACAGTGCAGTGTGCTCACGTTTGTAATGTCCTCGGTTCAAATCATGCATATTGTCAGTTTTTTTTTGTTCCTTTGTTGTTCAATAAAAGGAAATTTATATTATTCATCGTTAACATTACTGCTTCACTAGAACGTAGAAAATTAAAGCTTCAGAGGACTCATGATTAAAAAGAAAATGTTGTCAGTGCCTGTGGTGGGCACGTTAGTGCTAACCAGTGATGACCCTTGCTATGGCAGTAGTGACACTGGAAAAGCAGTTTGAGCACTGAAAGTGCACTGAAAGTGGTTTGAGCACTGAAAAATGCAAAATGTCAAAACGAACAATTAAAATTCATTTGCTTGTCCAGTGGTTTACTTTCATTCCTCGTTTCCTTGTCAGCATTTTTTTCTGTAAAATTTTGAAGAAGAATTGCTTAAAAGCCAGTACTGCTGCACAACAGTGAAAAGAACATGCTAGTCGGTATTTGAAAACTTGATACCACATCAGTTGACACCAGTTTAGTGTGTCATTTGAGTTATGAAGTTTTTAAGTACATAAGGTCATGGGCATGTGACTTATGTTAAGCACTCCTTTACTGATGGAAAAAGCTTCCATTGTTTCTCAAGTGAATGTCTACATTTCAGCCAACCTCAGAGTTATCTTGGACATTCTTTTGAAACTATGACTTACTCTTATATGCTTGCAATGTTGTGGTCTCATGCTGCCTTTAAGTATGTGTGCTTGAGCCAATGTTGTAGATATGTTAACTAGAAATCAGTGGCACTCTTGGATGCTACCATGTATTAAAAAAAAAGTGTCCTGGCTTTACTTTTCAGTAAAGAAAACATATGTTTGATCCAAATGTTCCAGGTCGGTAAACACAATTGACTCGTTATTTATTTAAAATGTCTTGTTTAGTTGGCAATTATGTGTTGAAATTTTGTTTTAGCAGGTGAAACAGTAAGACCAGTAGAGTTTGTGGTTGTATGAATTCAGAGTATTTTCTGTCTAGTCTGTACTCACTTTCAAAGTAAATTAACTGAGGAAATAACTGGAACTAACTTTTGTGAGATAATGAGTCAATGTGGTTGTCCCTTGTTTTCTAGCACTAACCGAAAAAGCTTGACAGGAATACCACTGCTTAAACTGTTGCTTGGGCGAGTTGGTTCATGATCATTTAGACTGATTTATCAGCCCAAAAAAGATGGGACAATAAGAAACACACACACTGCAAGTGTCTTTCTAAATGTCCTGTCTTTTTTGCACTGATAAATCAGTTTAAATGAAGGAATACCATCAAGTTAATGTCAGTTCTGGGGAATTTTTATATCGTGGTTTTTTTATTTATTTCTTTTAAAGTTTAAAGGTTTGATTTGTTTTAGCTATTGCTTGATTGATGAGGTTTAGTGTCCTCAAACAATTTAGAGCTGCTGTGAATTAGCTTTGAATACCTGTGTTTTTCAAGTATGTCCAAGTCCTTATGCATGAGTGTATACTATTGTTACCCCCCCCAACCCCCCACACCATAATTTAACTTCCATTAGTCCAACCTTTTATCTACTGAGTAGCTTAGTTTCACCTCTGTATAAATGAGCATAACACTTGTCCTGATCTGTTCCTCAACAGCTTTCTTGCATTGTGCTGCAGTGTTGATAAAAGAACACATGCCATGTGTCTTATGTGCTTTGCTTATTTGTGGCGTACATAGCAAGAATATTGTTTACTAAAGTCTGTGAGATATTTAGAACAGTCTCATTAAATGGAACCTGATCGGAGAAGTAAAATATTGTCACGTGCTTGTCAAAAAGAAAGACAATGGCAATTGTGCATGTGCCATGAAGGATAATGAAATGGATGAAAAAGAACTCTTTTGCGCATTCTATTAAAAAGACCAACCTGATTCTGGTGTCTCAATCTCTGCGGCAAGACCTCTGTTTCGACGTCGCGCCACTGGTGGAGGTGCTGGAGCCTACAACCTGATGCAGGACAATCTTGCTTGGACCCGTTCACCTAGTCCAGAGACTCAGCCCATCGTCACGACTCCAGTGCACCGATTCAGTCGGCGCCTACTAGGCCTAAGTCCGGAGTCCGCACTTGTTCCGCCTCTTTCCAGCATGGCAGCTCCTACGACATCCACGGTTATTCTACCATCGCAGACCACTCTTCCCTCGCAGGTGACTCTTAAACATCCTCGGGTTACTGAAGTTTTCCGTGGGGAAGAGTACGAGGATGTCGAGGACTGGCTCGAACAGTTCGAACGGGTCGCTGTATCCAACCACTGGAGCGAACAGCACAAACTTGGCCGTGCATATTTCGCACTGGAAGATAGCACTCACTCGTGGTACGAGAACCGCGAGGCTACATCCCAATTTTGGGAAGATTTCCGTCGAAAGCTCCTCGCTGCATTTTTGAACTCGGACCGACGGGATCGCGCACAGCAACTGATTGAGGCCCTCGTGCAAAAACCCAATGAAACAGCCGCCATGTACGCAGAGGGTATGATCCGTCTGTTTCGACGAGCTGACCCTGACATGCTCGAGGGGAAGAAGGTGTGTAGGTGTGTCATCTAATGCAGGGTGTTAAGGAATCAGTGTTTGCGGGCCTCGTACGAAATTCACCTACAACAGTAGATGAATCCATAAGAGAGGTCATTGAGCGCGTACTGTAACAACGATGCTGACACTTTGACCGCCTGCCGAACCACATGGCAGTAAGCGCTGCAGCTCAGAACACTGCCGTATGCGAAAGTTCCCTGCGACAAATGATTAGTGAAATACTGCGTGAGGAACTTCGGGCCCTCTGCATTTCCCCTACCCAACCGCCAGTCGCATCTGTTGCCGAAATCATCCGCCAGGAGTTGAGGCAAGCCATTACACCACCCGCGCCAAGTCCTGAGCCACATCCAGCGAGCTACGCTGATGTGGTCCGTCGCCCTCCACCGACATTTGTGGCGACGCCCTTCCAGCCACGACCCGCTGCCGTACCTTGGTGGCAACGGGATTATACAAGACGACCACCAGTTCGCCGAATTGACCTATGGCACATGGCCGACCGTCGACCTATTTGCTTCCGCTGCGGAGAACCCGGTCACATTGCCCACTATTGCCGTCATGGCGATTCCGGGTTCCGGAACTTTTCTCGTCCCGCTTCTTTCCGCTCTGAAGACCGTCGTGCTCACGATGCCGATTAACTGTCGCCTGGCCAAGCAACCTCACCGCGTCGCTGGCGATCTCCATCACCTGCGTGTCACCGTGACTTTCCTCAGAGCTACGCGGACGTCACCAGAGGCCATTCGTCATGCCCGAGCCAGGGAAACTAACTGCTGCAACCTAGGGGGTAAGGTTGCCAACCGTCGAGATACTGAAAAGTTCCCCCTATCATCGCAAGAAGGTATGACGACAACGACGATGAATACGACGACGAATACTAATGCCGATGAAGTTGTACGTGCCGATCTTAGTGTTCTTATCGACGGACATCATGTTAAAGCACTGGTCGACACTGGCGCCGACTTCTCAATCATACGACAAGAGCTCGCCGACCGCCTTAGAAAGGTAAAGACACCGTGGACAGGGCCGCTCATAAGGAGTTCTGGTGGTCAGCTGATGACTCCCACGTGTAAATGGACTTCACATCCGGGATTCTAGCTTCGTGGCCACTTTCGTCCTGTTGCCAGACTGCTGTAAAGAGTTAATTTTGGGCATGGAATTTCTTCAAGATCGTGGTGCTGTTATCAACATCCCTCAACATATGGTGACATTTTGCGCTCATCCGTATGCCGACAACAGCAGCGACGAACTATGCGACCGTTTGCGAATAGCTGGCGATGTGACACTCCCACCGAGATACTGCTGCCTTGTGTCGGTGTCCAGTGGGTGGTCTTGCTATAAAGATGTGATAGCGGAGCACATAGTCGCTCTTTTGTTCACGCAAGGCATTTCCATCGTGAGGGGCGTCCTGGCGCTTACTGGTGGACAGGCAGAAGTGATCCTCACAAACTTCAGCAGCGAGCGCCGTCAAATCCAGAAGGGTACCGCAATCGCCTACCACGACGATGTAGACCAAGCCGGGGTTTGTTTTGCTTTGCAACCAGATGACGCGACTGTCCCCGCCTCGACAACTTTGTCGGTGGACATCTGCTTCACGCTACCGCCCTCTGATAGGAAGTGCCTGCTTGAACTTATACATCACTTCGAAGACTGCTTTTCGTGTACGTCAAAGGTCCAGCAAACACCATTCACCAAGCACCGCATCATTACTGAAGACAACACGCGACCGATTTGGCAGAATCCCTACCGTGTGGCTTCGAAAGAGTGCGAGGAGATTCAGAAGACACAAGATGCTCGCGGATGACGTCATACAATCTTCGAAAAGTTTCTTGGGCGTCCCCCGTGGTTTTGGTCAGAAAAAAAAGACGGCAGCTTGCGCTTCTGTATTGATTATCGCAAGTTGAACCAAGTGACGAAGAAAGACGTCTATCCGCTGCTCTGCATAGACGATTCACTCGATCGGCTGCGTCATGCGCGCTATTTCTCTTCAATGGACCTCCGAAGTGGCTACTGGCAGATGGGAGTCGACGAGAGAGATCGTGAAAAAACTGCCTTTGTGACGCCCGATGGCCTTTACGAATTTAAGGTGCTTCATTTTGAGTTGTGCTCGGCGCCAGCCACTTTTCAGCGTCTCGTGGACACCGTACTATCAGGCCTGAAGTGGCCAACATGCTTGGTCTATCTGGACGATGTTATTGTATTCTCAGCAACATTCGAGGAACATCTCAACCCTTTATTCACCGTCCTCCAAGCCATACGTTAGGCCGGCCTTACTTTAAAACCGGAAAAATGTAATTTTGGTTTCAACGAACTCGGCTTCCTAAGCCACGTCGTCAGTCACGAGTGTGTTCGACCTGATCCGGCCAAAATAGACGCCGTAGTGCGATTTCCTGCACCCCGCGACAAAAAGGCTGTGAGACGCTTCTGAGGGTTGTGCGCCTATTACCGGCGATTTATCGAGAACTTTTAATCTATAGCGGCGCCATTGACACAACTCACACGTGAGGACGTCCCCTTCTTTTGGGGTGAACAAGAGCAAATGACATTCAATGAACTACGACAATGCCTGCAAACACCTCCAGTCCTTGCGCACTTCGACCAGGAAGCCCCTAAAGCACTTCACACTGACGCCAGAAATGTAGCTCTGGGTGCCGTTATGGTGCAGTGGCAAGACGACTGTGAAAGAGTGATAGCCTACGCTAGCAAAACTCTCTCTCGTACGGAGAACTACTCAACTACCGAGAAGGAGTGTCTTGCCGGGGTGTGGGCGGTCATGAAATTTTGTCCATATTTGTACGGCCGCTCCTTCAAGGTTGTTAGCGACCATCACTCTTTGTGCTGGCTCACCAACCTTAAGGATCCATCTGGCCGTTTGGCGCACTGGAGCCTAAGGCTTCAAGAGTTCGACATGACCATCATCTATAAATCTGGGAAGAGGCACACCGACGCCGACTGTCTCTCACGGTCGCCAGTGGAAACTGTCGCTCGTGATGACAAAAACATCGACGCGGCATTCTTTGGGAGTTGTCAACACGGCCACTATTGCATGGGAGCAGCGCAGTGACCCCGAGCTGTTACCACTCATTGAATATTTAGAAGGACGTCGTAAAGACGTGCCACGGTTATTTTCCAGAGGACTGCCATCTTGTTGCTTGCGAAACGATGTTCTCTATAAGAAAAACTTCTTACCACCGGCAACCCGCACTTGCTTGTCGTGCCTGCCTCTCTTCGAAAAGAAATTATGAAAGCGTGCCATGATGAAGCAACTTCTGGTCATCTAGGCTACACCCGAACATTGTGGCGACTACGATGCAAGCACTACTGGCCAAAGTTACCTGCTGCTGTTAACCATCACGTGCGATCTTGCACCGACTGCCAAAGACGCAAAGCACCCCCCAGCAACCAGCCGTTGAAGCCATTCACCCAGATTGGAATGGATTTCCTGGGTCTTTTTCCAGCTTCCAAAACAGGGAACAAATGGATTATTGTGTCCACCGATTATCCGTCCCGTTATGCAGAGACTAAAGCTATGCAGCGCGGCACAGCAGCAGAAGCCGCTCAGTTCTTCATCGAAAACATCGTCCTTCGGCATGGCGCTCCGACAACAGTGATCACAGACAGAGGACCTGCCTTCACCGCAGAGCTTTTGGAGTCGGTTCTCAGACTCGGCGGTACCGCTCACCGGAGAACAACTGCATACCATCCGCAGACAAACAGGCTGACTGAGCACTTCAATAGGACCATCACAGACATGATCAACATGTACGTTGACACGGAACATAAAAACTGGGATCAGATATTGCCGTACGTGACCTTTGCCTACAATACCGCTCGATAAGAAACCACTGGAATGACACCGTTCAGTCGCGACACCGTTCAGTCACTATGGTCGCTAAGTCACGACAACGTTGGACGCCATGTGGCCGCATGAGTGTGACGACATCCATGTAGACGCCGAAGAATTCACTCAGCGCGCCGAGGAAGCCAGAGAGCTCGCGCGTGTGCGCATCTGTCATCAACAGCATCAAGATGCACAACGGTACGACCCCCGACACAAGTTCATTAGCTACATACCAGGCGACAAGGTCTGGGTGTGGATTCCGATACGTCAACGTGGACTGTCTGAAAAACTGCCAAGACGGTACTTTTGCCCACACAGCGTCACGCGACGCTTGAACGACGTGAACTACGAAGTTGTTCCGGACACTGACTGTAGTTCTCAGCGCCAAAAGCATTTACCCAAAGTTGTGCATGTCGTGCGTATGAAACCATACTCATCGAGTTAATTAGCTCCCGGTTACTGTGTTGACGCGACCACATCATACGCCTGGTAGAGCGCCTAAGTTGCGCATCGAGATGATGCCTCTCTCGGAGGGAGGCAAATGTCACGTGCTTGTCGAAAAGAAAGACAATGGCAGTTGTGCATGTGCCATGAAGGACAATGAAATGGATGAAAAAGAAGAACTCTCTTGCGCGTTCTATTAAAAAAACCAACCTGCTTCTGGTGTCTCAATATCTGCAGCAAGACCTCTGTTTTGACGTCGTGACAATATGTTCCATTTAACAGGAGTTCCATTTACATAGTGAGAGATGACCAGAGGTGCAGAAGGTAAGAACGAAACCAACTTTGCCACAAGCACTTGTTTCATTCAAGCAGCAGTTTTGCTTAACAGATTTCCGTTTGCTGTGAGTCTACTATAGTTTTCAGCTGTTCTGCTGAATAACCAGTTGACCAAGAATAGGAGCTTCTTTTGTATATAAAGGGACTGAAATGTTCACTTCTGGCTAAGGAGCTTTGATGGTTTACCTATGATAAGCTGATTATTTTTTAATTTTTGTTACAATAATTTTGTTTATTTTTATTACACGATGATGAAAGCCCGTGATTGGTTTATTGCCTGTACCTTGTGATCTCGTATTCACTGTTGGGTAAGTTTTGTGCTAGTCAATTGGACATGGTCTGTTCGATACTAATTTGTAGTGCACTATTGTTTTTAGGCTGATTTTTTTCTGTATGCCAGTTTATCCAGTGGGGGACTTTTTAATGTGTTTACATTGTTGTAAGTATTTGATTTTCAATAAAGCATACTACAAAAAGTGCCTGTTTAAGAATGTGCTGTTACTGAAATCATTGCGAGTGAAGCCTAGCTAAGCCTCAAGTGCTGCTCGTCGTTCACGTCGCGCGAGGCCGTGGTTTCAGTCTGCTCTATTATAACAGTGTATTCTGGCGGCTGTTGAACTTTCTATTTGTTCACAACAAAGAAACAGGGGGTGATAATTGGCATAGCTTAGTAGATGGAGCACTGTGCATATTATGTAATCTTGCACAAATTGTTGGTTGCGCTTCCAGCCTCGAATGAAGTTATTCTTTTCTTTATTCCCAATCCTAATTTATCGCTTAATAATGTGAGAATTATCATGAATATGTAATGAAACTTTAATGAAAAATATGAGTGCATCTTGCACAAAGAGGCTCTGGGTTGAATCACAGCAGAGCTGCTGATTGCTTAGGTAGTCCCTACTTTTGCCTAATTTAACACGCCATTCAGAAAAGCAAAAAGTAATGTAGATCATGGTTCGGCTCTTTTCTGAGATTCTCTGGCACATTGAATGCTCATAAAACAGTATTGATTGGCCATTAGTATTGTATTTAATTATTGCAAAAGCTTAATTACATGAGTCTGTGTGTATCCTATTATTTGCGATTTATCTGAGGGCTTGCAAAGGCTTGAATCGATACTGATTGATTATCAACCAGCATCAATTGACTATCAATTGGCGTAGTGTATTTATTATTTGGAAACGATCGGAATAGACTGAGTCTTGATCATTCTTTTATGAACTAATGTTTGGCACAATTTTATTTAATTAGCCTATTTAACATAATTGGTCGCATGTAATCGGGTATGTCAGTTGGGTTTGGGTCAGTCATGCACAGCTCAATTAGTCTCTATTGGTCATTACTTAAGGCTAATCATGCTTAATTAAGATTATGTAGACTTGTGTGCTAGTAATTAGTCTCACCGGAACCTGGCTTCACTAGCTTTATTGTGATCCTACTTGGATTAATTAGGCTTGATTGGGCATGCTTTTTAGTCTTAATGGTACTCGAGGTATTTCGAATACTATGCTTAATTAATTTCGCATAAGCTTTCTTTAACACATCAGGGCTCATCTAGGAATAACCTTGCGCAAAGTGCCCTTAACCACCCTGAGGTGGAAATTGAGGTATGATGGTGTAGTTTTGCAGGGGTAAAAACGATCACGTGGCTATGAAATCATTTCAAAGCTGTGCCGTAAAAACGGAGTTACATGAGTTCGATGGTCGAAACGCGGTGATCGCTCGTATCGCTCTATTGTTCTCTACCTCCGCTTGTCGTCTGGTCTCCTCTCCCTAAGCAGTTTTTCCCTCCTCGGCGAGTGCCCTTCCCGTTCTCACGTGACATAATACATCATCGATGAAGCGCTCTTCGAAACAGCGTCCACTTATGGTTATTAACTGCGTCAGATGCGCGCTTCTCGGCTTCCCGCTGTTGTTGATTTCAGTTCGCGCGTGTTGATATGCTAGCGATTTGGCACTTGGTTTACGGGCTGTCGTTGTCTATTCTCGAGAACGCATGCGCGGGCTACACGACGAACAACAACAAGGACCGCGGGCCAGACTCGCAGACTAACCGGGAGCCGTATGTCCTTGTCGACCAATCGCAGCATCGATTGCACATAAGATCGCGCACGTCACCGGGGAAGCCAGATAGGCCCGGAGAGGAGAAGGGATTGTTTCAGGCCCGTAGCCGGGGATGGGGTAGAGCGAGTACCCGCCCCCCTCCTCCCAAATTTTTTATGGTGGGGGTGTTTACGAATGACAAATAATAAAAATGGGCGTTTTTCAATGCCCCCTCCCCCCAACCCCTCTCGAAAAGAAATTCCTGGCTACGGGTCTACGTAATTGCTTCTTTAAATTTGTAGCGCGCCCGCGTAGCGCTGCCACGTAGAGCATCGGTGATCGTGACGCCATTCTGAACACTATGCCCGTGTTTGCTTGAAATGTTTGAAAAATGATGGGAAAGGGGTTGTTTATGGGCCCTTCAACAAGCCGAAGGCAAGCTGAACAACGATTAATGAGATCGCGTTAATAATATAGCTTTAATTAACATATCTTAAGCTTACCTAGGTATAATTAAATTTGGGTACACTCACCTTGGCCTGTGTGGGCCTATCTAAGTTTCAGCTATCTCAAACTGGCTGAGGCAAGTTGGCCCGAGTGTCTCTGAACGAAAAGCTTGAAACAGCTCCTTTTTACGTTGCTAAAAAAAGTTTATCGTACATATCACTGTGATATTTAAGTTTATAGCATTGCGAAGTATCGTAATTATGGCAGAAGCTCGGGCTTGCTGGTTATTTGTTATTAAAAGTACGTACATTCAGTGCGATGTACGAGCTGTAAGACTATGTGCGTTGAACTCGCATTCTCGTAATTAGTCGTCGTCCTTCGCACTGTATGGGCCTTTAATTATTGTAGTAAAGGCTTCCAGCTGAGCTAGCTAATATGCATAACCATCAGTTTCTCCATCTGCATTTTATGTGGGATGTCTAAAGTCGCTTTGGAGACAGAAAAGAAGTGGCTGCTCAATGTTAAGTGACAGTGTGAATTCAGCTAAACGGCCCGCGTGAACGTGACCAAGCCTGTTTCGGGTGTGCTGGTGGAAGCTTGTTGATAGTGAACATCGTTATTTGGTCCTTGCGATTTGTAGCAGGTGATTAAACAGTAAGTCGGGTGTGTATATATAGTACATGAATTGAAATATTGCTTCACCAGTATTGCCACCAAGCTACCACCAGTGGCTGGTGGTAGCTTGGTAGTTAGGCTTTTAAGCAGCTAATTAGTTTTAGGACGCGGATTCGATTCCTGGGAACGGCGGCCGTATTTCGATTGGGGGCGGGGCGGGGGAGAACGCAATAACACCTGTGTGGTTTGGTCTATAGGTTAAAGAACTCTGGGGTCGGAAATATGTTCGGAAATCTTCAAAAACAAGGTAGATGGACTGTTTGCTCGCTGCCTTCATAATCACTTTTTCTGTTATGGGAGACATATTCACATGGCTGGTTACAATAATTGCGGCACTAATCAAATAAATTATATTGATTAACTTTGTGATTAAGTTGGACTACGGGAGAATTGAGGCCCTTCCTTCGAAGAGCCGATTGCTGCTTTGACATTATCGAATCCCGGCTGCGGCGGCTGCATTTTTGATGGAGGCAAAAATGCTGTAGGCCTGTGTGCTTAGATTTAGGTGCCCGTTAAGAAACCCCAGGTTGTCTAAATTTCCGGAGACCTCCACCACGGCGTCTCTCGTGATCATAGGGTGGTTTTGGGACGTTAAACCCCATATACCTATGAATAAATCAAATCAATCTGCTTTGGCATTGCGGAAAAAGCAGCCTGGGGTGATTATCGGTAACAAAATTCGACCAAATTCGCAGCCGACACCTAAACGGAAGGACATGTGGGCGTAACTATATCAGACGACCGGAATGGCAACGCTGTTCACGACAACGATTGCAGTGTTGTTTGGTTTCTGCACTATTGGAACCAATTCTGAGAAGAGTCCATTGTCACTTTAGTATTTCCAAGATGCCACTGCTGGTAACTTTAGCTGAGTTATGAAGTTTCAACAATTTCGCCTGTGAAACCGAAACACGGAAAAGCTCAAATTTTTATTTATTTGATTTGCATACGCAGATACACAAGGACACAGATGAAATAGAGGGAGAGAGGGCAAGCTGGCAACTGCCACCTGGAGGGGCACAACGCCTGCTCACTCTTTCGGGAGGAGGAAAGAAAGCTCAAATGAGCGAGCGTGCTCATATCAACCATCCCTTCAATCTGCTGCGCCATGCTCGCTACAATCACTGACACAACCCGCGCATCCACGAAGCGGATTGACGGGGTGGTTGATATGAGCACGCTCGCTCATTTTGGGCCTCCTGGAAGACTATAGCAGTTATGGTCTTCCCTGTTTCGCAGGTGAAATTGTTGTACCTACATCACTTTGCTTGTTACTGCAGTGAGTGTTAGTTACTGCAGTGAGTGCGTGAAAGCATTCATCAATAGGAAGCGAGGCCGCAGCTAGGGGTGAGTCTAATTAGTGCAGGTCACCGTAAAACGCGGCCGCCCTGCGCCCTCTCGCGGCCAGAGAGCTGCTTCCCGGGAACGAGGCTTCCCTCTGTTGTGTGCTTGGATGTCGGATTGGAGGTTAGGTGCTCACCAGCAACAAGAATGACTGCACAAATTTTCGAAAGGAGCTCTTGATTACAATAAAAAAAAAACGACAGCTTGTCATTCTCTATTATTTCTATGAAGACAAAGGACTATAGTGCTCACTTGATACTGCAGCAAGTTATGCAATCGAGGACTTGTAAGATATCGAATTTTGCGAAATGTAGGACGAGCCATAGTGAGCATGTAATACGCATAAAATTACCTCGATGTTCTCAGTAGATTGTGTTGTCGTTAGCGGACGTCTAATAGCCTGTTTCGACAGTTTCAGCTAAACGAAGGCTATTTTACTCGTATGTTTAAAAATTATTGTAGTAATAAAAAGTGTTACAATAGTTTTTATTTGTGTTATTCGTCGCCCCGCCGCGGTAGTATAGTGGCTAAGGTACTCGGCTGCTCACCCGCAGGTCGCGGGTTCGAATCCCAGCTGCGGCGGCTGCACTTGCGGTGGAGGCGGAAATGTTGTAGGCCCGTGTGCTCAGATTTGGGTGTACTTTAAAGATCCCCAGGTGGTCGAAATTTCCGGAGCCCTCCACTACGGCGTCTCTCATAATCATATGGTGGTTTCGGGACGTTAAACCCCACCTGCCATGTTATTCGTTATCGCATTCGACAAGTGCGAAAACTCGTTCCCTTCGAAAGTTGTGACATTTGATGGCAGCCGAGTGTTTGACGAGCCAGTCTTTCAGCGTCGCGTAAAGATCGATTTACGTTAATACTTACGTTTCTCGCTGATGTTGTGACCAAAAACGCTGGCAAAGCGCGTTGAGTGTCGTTGATGAGCTCCTGGCGCTCTTTTTATATGTGCACGGAATGGATTACGGTGCGATTAACGATCTTGCGCCCATACAGGCGAAATTGTGCGACTGTGAATGACATGGACTTATTATGTGGCTGAAGACTATAGTTGCCCTCACTCCTCCTCACAGTCATTTAGGCGGGCATATATACCCACGAAGGTGTGAAACACAGTGTGTAGAAGACAAGTGTTCGAGACAAGTGAAACCTTGGAAGCTTTTTTTATTGGGGATGGGCATCGAAAACACATGTTTTGTAGTGCAAATGGACGCAATAAACACTGACACTGTGCGAGTCATGATCATAAAGAACTACATCGACACTCTGAGGAGCAGCGCGAAACCGCTATAAGACAGTTTAACGACACTCAGCTTCACCTTTGTTTCTTCTTTACTGGAATAAAACCAAATGTGAGGAGAGGAGTTGCAACCGTTTGCTGGCGACGGCTATCCCCTTTTCGCTTGAGTGATGAATATAGCTCCTGCGCACGCTTTCTTTCGCTTTCGTGCACACTGTATAATGTTCAATAGCTTTTTTGTGAAGTGAGAGGAATTCGCTCGTTCGCATTTGATTTAGTCGTGCCACTTGCCGTAGAGTTTAAAATGACGCGCGGCCTTCTGAGCAGTGCTGCCGTCCGCATTTATGTATACATATGTATGCATTCTTTGTCCTCTTATTTCTAGCACAAGAATGCGCCACAGAACGTGTACCAGGCCGCAACGTTCGATAAGCGCGGTGGTGGATGCACCGTTGCGTGCTCGGCGCAAGCTCCAAATCATATAGTGCTTAATTCGCATTAATCTTCTGTTGAAGAAAAAAGTACCATTGCTTATTGATTGCTCGCTCGAGCGCGCTGTGGTGCATCCACGGACGCCCGTAAGCGAGCAGCCTGTTAGCGTATAGTCCAGAATACATCGTATCTTCTCGCATGGACTCTGCGCGAAATAAGCCGTGGCAGGAAGTGCTTTCACATACCCTGTTCACGTACATGCTTATGGACGCAGCGAAAAACTTCGTCTGCTGTGTTTTAGGTAGGCGCCAAACGCTGAAAGCGCCGTCAGTCTTGTACGTGAAGGATGGCTGGATATGCGCTGTTTATCGTCTGAATATATGTACCCATATTTCATCGTTGTTAAATATCATCTGTTGCCTCACTGAAAAACAGAGCCGATTTGATTTTCACTTGCAATGGCCTGCCAGAGAACGTTTACTAGTGTCGTCATACGCTTGACCAGGTCGCACTTATAGCGCAATGTGGAGAGCCTGCCACTGCATGTGTTATCCCAAGCGCGTGACGAGAGAGGGAAGGCAATATGAGCTTCAGACACAAGGATACTGCAGCGTCGATGAAATGCGTTGCAGGGCCTTTATTATATCGTAGCGGAACCGCTAGGCTGACGGGCCTTAGCTTAGCGTGTTCGGCTTTTACAGCGGAGTCTTGTCGAACCGAGTAAATATTATCGAAGGGCGTCTCTCGATGTGTCGAATAAGACTGTCACCACAGTCGACGAAGTAGGAGCAGGAATAATAATAATAATAATAATAATAATAATAATAATAATAATAATAATAATAATAATAATAATAATAATAATAATAATAATAATAATAATAATAATAATAATAATAATAATAATAATAATAATAATAATAATAATAATAAATTGAAACCACGCCAGTGGCAGCGAGACAATGATGAAACCATGCCGTGCGCGTTTATATGTCAACCCGTTCAACCCGTGCTCTTGATAGTAGAGTTGTCTTAGCGTTCGTGATGAAGCGACAAGCCGCATCGGCTCCATGGCGCCCATTGTGTTGGAGGAAGACAGCCTGCAGCCAGCATTTTACTTTACGCGCGTCGGAGGGATGGCATTATCGACGAATTGGCTTTTGAAAAAGACAACGTGCAAAAACAAAAAGTGCCGTGCTGCCTGTAACCGAGGTTTCCAAACCGGAACTATACCGCCACGTTCTGCACGCGTAAAAGTCATGTTGCTTGAACCTCCGGGTGCTTCGAAGACAGCAACATACAGCGACAAGCAGCTCACCAGACCGCGAAAAGCGTTGAACTTTGTGGGTGGGGTCCTCTCGACAGAATATCGCCTTTACCTTTCGCACAACGGCATCGAAACTTTAAAACAGGAGCTGTTTTAAGGTAACACATCCACGCGTATCTGTCGTTGTTAGCTTCCTCATTCAGTAATTCCTCCACGGTTCATGCACGTTTGCAAGTGAGCAATGCGTGTGAACAGGTTTGTGTTCGATCTGCCGCTGGTGTCAAACGATCCGTACTTGTTTCCGAGCAGGAAACTTGATCACAATTGAGTGTGATTGGCCGTTTCAGTGATTTGTAGTCAACAGACAAGGATGCAAGGTTTTATTAAGCTCACGTCGTAAGTGTGGAAAAAAAATAGCAATAATCATGCAATAGAAAGTCGATACACTTTGCAGCAGTAATTCAATGAAACTTAAACCTCGAGGTGGCACATCTGGTCTTTTATTTCAGGAGTAGAATGCCAAATAATGAATGCTTTCGTTTATTATTAGCCACGAGTGACCGTACAGAACACAAAAAATAATAAAATAAACTATTTTAAGGCGACGTGTGTAATGAACGTACGCTGTTGGATGCCGGCGTATATTTTTATAGACAGTTCACTCACGCAAAAAAAAAAAAAAAGAGAGAGTGAGAAGAAAGTGACAATGGCAACAGATAAAAAAGCGGCATGCGTAAACATTCCCAGAGAATTGTGCCACTCTACTTTCGTTGTGTCGGCTCCTGTCTTCTTTTGTCACTGGGCTAGATATAAAGCGGCCATTCCCCCCCCCCCCCCCACTTTCGTCTGTTCTGAGTGAAATGAAATAAGCTGGGTCTACAGTTACTGGCGTGAACAAATAAAGCGCAAAAAATATTGCGGCCGAGGACGACTTCTGAGAGCGCGGTTTATTTACCAACCGTCCTCCCCTGCTATGTCAACCACTGACTTTCTTGGATTTTTTGTTTGTTTGTGGTGGTCCGAAATTCAGCGGACAGTTGCTTTTGCGTGTGTGCGCGCGCTCAGCTTTCATGGTCACGTGGTCGTCATATCCGGTACTAGAATCTAGACATCTTCTATAATGTTAGTAGAACCGAGCTAACGCTTTGTCTCTTATGTTTGAGAAGATATAAACGCTACAATGGGGCAGTCCCCCCCCCCCCTTTTTTTTTTGTTGGCATTGGAAGATAAATGTCTACCGTTCTTATTTGGAATCCCGATCTCAACCACGCTCATCATTATTATTATTATTATTATTATTATTATTATTAGTATTATTATTATTATTATTATTATTATTATTATTATTATTATTATTTACTGCGCGTATAGTCACCTTGGTCGCACTTTATATGTCCATGATAGTACACCTTAGCATTAACGATCGTTGTAATCTTTTTGAAGGTTAACGTTCTTTAAATCGAAAACTTGCCGGCATTTAGCATGGTTGTCTCCAATCTTTCGTTCGTAGAGTAAGACGTACTGTTCTTGGACAATTATACTTCTCAGTCATTGTTTGCAGGGGTGCGCAAAAGGTGATTTTCGAGACCGAATTGAAAACGAATCGAATAGAGTTCTATTCAACTGAATATTTTTTTTTCGTACAGTTTCAAACGTTCGCACACCCTCAATCATTTGAAATGAAAAACGGCACGCCGGTATAGGGTATTGTACGATATACACAACGTTAATAAAATTTCAGGGAAGCGTGTTATAATTAACAATCTTTGACACAACGCCTGCCAACATTTTACACATAAGCCAGTGCTCCGCAATGTTTCAGGAAATGTTCCGTGTGACGCTGTTAATTTCGATGAAAAAAAAAAAAAGAGCAAGAACGTGTAGGGACTGTTGGTTTGGGCGCTGCAGGAATTATATTCACCATTTTATCTCCGCTCTCGTCGTTAGCTAAAAAAAAAAAACAGCACCGTCGTCATACAGTCGGGATCAACCATTCAGTGTGGCGAATGACAATGGAATATAATCGAAAGAATAGAGTCATGTTGTTGCACTGGGGCCTCGGTAATCAGTTCTTGAGGGCAATGGGCTCTGTTCATTTCGAGGTCGGTAGTTCACAGTGTGTTCTTAAGCTGGTGGCTTTTGAGAGTGAATGTTAGCAGGACGGTCCACAGGCTACGAAACGGAAACTTTCCAACCTGTGCCGTTACCACGTGACCGAAGTTGCGCGTATCGAAGAGCAACGGATGAATGGAAACGATGTTGCGAGCGGAATACGTGTTTAAATTGTTCGTTTATATTTTGTATGTATAGGCTGTAGCCCAGAGATGACGCATGTCAGTGCCTCTTCGTTTGGTTGTGCGACTATACCACGGTTCTACGCGAGGGGCGCAAACTGTGCGCTCGCTTTAGTTAATCCTTGAGCGAGGTATGCATAACCGTTCATCAGATCTTTGGACCCCCACGAGACGCACTGGTTCGAGAAATTCGGGTTAGAACCTCGCGAAGGGTGCGATATCGTTGCTCGGGAAACACAACTCTGACAGCATTGAAAACGCACATTAACAACGTTCGCAACGGTGTCTGCACAATCCTAAGTAGTCATCGACCACAACTGCTCAACCAGTTGCGCACGCTATACTATAGGGGGACGCTTCCAAGGGGCCGTTGCGTTGCACTAGTAAATATAGCGTTGGCAGAAAAAAGTAACTGCCTGTCCGCGTCGCACTCTCTATACAAAACCATACTGCACGCGGCTCATGTAACGTTGCAAGCACCGACGTGACACTGTGTGGACTTCAAGTAAGGTGAATCGTCGCATTCACTAAGGAAAACCACGAGCACGATACACGCTGCTTATGCAATGTCGTCCACGTAGACTCTAAGCACCGCTTTAAGCGTGCACGCACTCAGTCGCAAAACGATGTTTGATCGTGCTCATTTGGACCACCCCGTACACCTAGGACGAGGACAGGAAGTATATGGAAGCTCTCGCTCGCCATTTTTCACAATATATAACGTGAAAACTAACGTTTATAAAAAAAAACGTTGATGGGAACAGTACAGGAATGCGACCGACTCGAAAAATGCCTAGCATATACAGACAGGTGCCAATGTTTACGGTGGTATCTCATGCGAAGAAGAGAAAAAATGTGCTTTTTTTTCTATGCAAGCCTGGCTCGAGCATGGTTCAGCGCCAATGTTTACTTACCTCTCTTGCCTGTAGCTACCGTGGCGGCGGAATTGTATTATTTTGGTTGCCGTATGGCTCGGCTCTACGGTACTGCGAAACTACGCGGACGTCCCCCTATTTCTAGCTTCTAGTTATTTGTTTTTTTTTCTTGTAACATTTTCTCTTTCGCGGTGTCGAGTAGCGAACCGGATCCATCTCCGGCCAACCTCCTTGCTTTCCGCCTATTTGTAGTCAGCCATAAAATGGAACCTCGTAATATCCTTCGAGAGCATCGAGAAGGAAACTTCGTTCTGAATATTTGGAAAAATCTCGCGTTCGTTTCCAACAGCGACGCGTGGAACTCGCGTGACACGTGCTATCACGAGCTTACTTGCTGATCAACTAAATATCCCAAGCATTTCCCCGAGGGTGAACATGGTTAAGTGCGAATACACGGGGTGATGCTAGGAGGGGTATTTAATAATTCGCACTATTATATTTATTAATCACACTATGGTGCCTTTATGGTGTAATGATTCCTGGGAATCGCAATTTGATCACACGGGGGAGTTTACGTTAACTCACTGGCGAATGCCAACGGATTTTAACTTTACTCCCCCTCACGACCCGCTCTCGACGGGAGACTGAGAGAGAAGGCGGGCGCACGAGAGAGAGGGGTGCGCGCGCAGCTGCAGCAAGCGAGGAGAGCGGAGGAGCGACACCGATATCAGCGTCGCGCTGCGGCCCGCCAAGTCCTCTTTCTTTTAAAGATAGAGAGAAGACTGCGGACGCCGCCGACGGCGGTGGATGGTTTGGGGTCGCTTATAAAGTGTATTCACACTTAAAAAAAAAAGCTGTCAAAAACTGCCAAATCTTTCCTCAACGCTGCCTTTAGCTCTCATCATATTGTCGTGGCAAGTCAGCTATACGCACAACGCGAGTCAAGCCTACACTGAAGACTCTCTCTCTCTCTCTCTCTGTATTTATGTGAGACGCTGGTTCTCGTGCCGAATAGCTGTGTCGAAAATTGCGTTCCTCCTATTCGTTCTTGCCCGCGCAACCGAGGCATGGCAGATCGTTGCGAACTGGGTGTGTGACGGGCAGGCCCCCAATTCTGTCGCCTCGCTGGTGCGAAAGCTTCGATCATTGCCTCACCATGCCTACGCATGCGCTGCCGTGGTTGGGAGGAAGTCTCTATATGTGCGATGGGGCTTGGTTGCATGCATGGGGAATATGGACGCGCTACAGTGATTGTGCGTGCTTTGCGCAAACAAAGCGATGAAGCGAAGCTGACGCGCCGCGCGTCACTGCTGAAACAGCCTATACGCAGGCATCGGGAGAAGCGACTTCGGTGTAATCTGTAGGTACGGGCTGTTGATAGTATAACATTTGTCCCTGCTGCGACTGGCTTTGCTCCCGGGACAGTGGCAGCAGTGAGGCAGCAGGAATGAGACGAAACAAAAAAATAATAATGTTGAGGTCGCTGCATGTGCGGGCGGCCGTGAGATACCGAGCACCATAGAAAAATTATGTTGCACGTATCATATAGTGTATGGTAATGAACGCGCAATGATATTGCGAGCTCTTTATTTGGTCAAGCGACGCAAGCTACATCAACGCAGTCACTCTTTTTTCAAGACACACTCGGTAACAAACTAGTAAGTACACATATACGTGCATTCAGTGCACGCTATATAATCAGATAGCGATTTCTCGGTGCTTCCACAGCGTCTTGGCGAACGATGCGTTTTGACCACATGGAGTCACACTAACAAAAAACACATTTAATATTTCGCAGAAATTTTCGGTTCCACTCTTTCCTTCATTTGTATGCTTTTGCAGATTTGTGAATCTTTTCGTCTCACGTTCGAGTGAGGGTGTTGCTCTTGGCAAGAAAATACGGCATGGAAATAAATAACACTGGAGATATTTTATCTAACGTTGCCCTATGTAAATCCTTACAGCGGCGACAGCCCCCACATCTGACTTCGTTTATTTTTTTATTGAGTGTCCGGTCTGATTTTCCTCGCAGCTACAACACAAACACTTTGGGTCGACCGGACAGTCTTCCGGCGGTCGGCTCCTGGACAGAGCATAAAGCGCTTGACTCGGCGGAAGTTCCCAGTAAAGCAAATGAATTTTCTCTAGCAGCAACTGATTAATTAATTTATCTGTGGCGTTTGGTTCTCACTAGACAGATTTTCTATTGCGCTTTGCGCATAGCATGCAGGACAATCGCTTTGACTCTCTGCAGCAGCTTCAGCAACACGAATTATCAGGAAGTTCTCGAGAAGGGGTACCCAGTTGTTTTGGGGCCCCCAAGAAATAGCGTCGAAGCCACTGCGCATGCGCGAGACCCGGACAACGTCTGGGTTTCGCTTTAGGGACGCTATTTCTCGAAGGAAGTGGGAGCCCCAAAGCCTGCCCCAAAAGCTTTACGTCGCACAATCGGGCCCTTGGCCAAGACTACAGTGACTTACAATAGGGGGAGTGTCCAAAGCGCCACAGACCCTATATTCGAAAACTCTTCGCTCCCGCGTGACCCATAGCGAGCACACGTAAAGGGGCGTGGGGTCCCACGCTTGTGGGGCCCGTTTTTGAAAACTGACTACCGTCTGGCTTTTTTTTGCAAGTCTGTCTACTCTCACTTGGACTTTCCGTCGAGTCGTTGCTGGATAACAGTAAATATATATGCCGCTGATGATATACAATAGTTTATAGAAATAAGAGTGTTTATCATTGCTATTATTTTCAGTACAGTAAGCGCGTGAAAAAAAAGAAAGGAAAAGGAGGAATTTTTTCCGCGCACTGGGATTTCTTCGGAATTACACCTATAATTACTGCAGGGCTGCCAAGACCTGTTCTTGAAGCGCAGAAGAACGTTCGCGGCCTGTACAAGATCTCTTCAAGCACTCAGTTCGGTTCAGCTGATGTAATTGGGAATGAAAAAGACGCCACGCACAATAAAAAAAAAGACGAGAGAAACTGCATTCACGCCAAAGCAGCGGACAGTGTTTGCACAGACAAAGTGAGTGATGGCGTTTGAAGGTTTTTCTGTATGTGAAAGAAGCGGGGCGTACAGCTGTAGTCTAAAGTGGCGTTATTGTTATATTTGGTACTACAAACAGTTTCTGGGAGCAGACGCCCGGGTAATATTTCTTCACAACAAGAAAACGCGAACATCGAGAGACAGACCGCGTTGTGGTGCGAGACATGTTAATTAATACTGACTATAGAAAACGTAACGACGTGCGCTCACATTTTGCTGTGGTCGTAGCAAGCACTACACCAGTTCCGGAGTTTTATTATAATCTTATAGCAATTGCTTTTATAGACGAATACGACAACTATATCAATTAAGTGAAAATAAAAATGAAGATTGGCATTGGAGCCATATCCCGACACGGGCTTAATTTTCTTCGTCAGTTTTCGAGGTCTATCAGAATGCTCCACTTCTTTAAACTGTTTCTTTTTTCCTTCTAGCTCAGGCTCTTGTATTGAACAACACATGCAGTCGTCTGACATTTCATTTACTCAAAACATAGAATAAGAGGTAGGAAGAAATAATGATTAGCCGTCTGCTTGCTAAACTTACTAACATCAGGTTGCAGACACATAAGGTACCGCACTTATTAAGTGACAATACGTGACTACTTTTTTTTTTCATACCGCTGCTGCAATTTTAAGCAAATGGAGCATGTGAGGCGAAAATTCGGATTTGCTGCAGATTACCTATGGCAGAATGGCGAGGAAAACTTTTTGCTCGAAATACCGTCTGGCTAGACGCTACAGCGATTATAGGCGCACACTGTCAATTAAGAGAGGAGCAGCGACTAGCAAGCTTAGTCGATTCCGGCCCGATCGAGTCGCTTCGAAATCGATTAGCATGCAGCCAAAACAGCCTAAAAGAAAAAAAAAAGTGCCGGACACTTTCACTGTCGAGAGTGTTAGAAAGTAAAAAAGTGACGCACCTTACCGCGTGCCTGCTCACGATGACGCCGCACTAGTCAAAAATTCAGCCCACGGGGTCAAAAAAGGTATGTACAGTTGACAACCCCGGCGAGCGTAATCGTATATAACGTTAGTGCTCTGCACAACCTGAACAAAGACGAACGTGGTGGTTCTTTTTTTTTAAAATCACAATTGGCGCCTTCGGGTGGGCTAGCGCACTCGAAATGTGTATCACATTTAGTACCCGAGCTTAATTAAAAGTGACAGCGGCGAGAAGACGGTGTCTAAAGGAGGACGTCGCGAGTTCCTCGATCTGCGAATAGCCCGTCGGTGGCCTCTTCTGTTTTACGACCTTCACACTCGCGCGGTCGCTACTGCCACCTTCATGAACGTGAAGTTTGAGACTGTTCAGCGCAACCCAGAGTAACAGGACCCGGAGGGGCTGGAGCGAGGACAGGACGATGGCGCTCGAGTCGCCGTCTCGTCCTCTCTTCTAATCCCTACTCTTGTTTCCTTTGACACTGTTTGAGATGCGCTACACTCTCTGAACTTTTTGGCATACCTACTCGTCCAAAGCGCCATTCTTACGTTATGAATGAAAAGCTTCATGAACTTGGCACCAGGAGTGGTGAGCTTTCATTATTATTATTATTATTATTATTATTATTATTATTATTATTATTATTATTATTATTATTATTATTATTATTATTATTATTATTCATAAGGTAGTGAAAGCAGCACTCGCGCGTGGCGTACGGGCTGATTTGCGGCTTGGTCATACCACGAACTACTCGCAGTGTAAGTTCTACGAGAAGAGAATGAATTCACGAACAAACACTCCATGGGTAAATTTCCCGCCAAATTCTTCAGAGACAGGACCTGAGTAGACCCACTGTGTACATGGGACTAAATTCGTACACGTATGGAACTTCGGTGAGGCGACGCCATGCACTCCTTCTGGCGGCTGCTGGAAACAGCCGGGAACGCGTCAGCCACTCACTTTACTTTCTATGCGTCGCAGAAGGTCTTACGGTCTCTCTATTGATACGACCTGCGTGTTGTGAGCCAAAATACACGTTCGCTCGCGCATGCTTCGCTCATCGGGCTTTGCGCACTGCGTGAGGCACCGCCGCCGGGCCTCCGAAGGACAAACTGCCGAGGCACCTGCGAGTCCTTTCTCGGTAGCTAGCGAGTATATAGATACAGACAAGCGGCTACGAACTACTCCCACGCGCGCACTCTGTATTCCCGAGGTCGCGGTGCGAAGGGTTGGCCATGTAGGCATTAGCGGGCTGCGCGGAGGGAATGAAACGGTCATCGGGAGCAAACTGCGAAAAGCGACGCAAAGGCGCCGCAAAGAGAAAGCTACAGGACGTACGTGCCGAGAGAATGGCACGCAGGACTGGTCACTAACCCCTAGGATAATATTGCTAGAGAGTATAGGTCTGCTGAAGCAGAAGTGTTAAAATGAGCAAATGGTCTCTTTCTCTCTATATATAGAAGTTGATCTATATATAATATATATCTTTATATATTTATATATGGACTGGTGGTGCTGTAGTCAAAAAAGTCTAGGGAAACATCTGCTGCTATAAAAACGTGTTATTTACAGTGCAGGAATGACTTTGTTATGTTCAAAAAAGGCACAGCAAATCCTACATCTCTGAACAAGTTAACTTGCTTGCGTTAGAGTGCTTCCTTGACCAGAATTAACCTCTATGTGTGTATGACCTTTTTTTTTTCTTCTATTCTCTTCACAGCGACAAACGTGAAATGCTATACTTCGATGCCGCACAGCATTTCCTATAGGAAAAAAACTCGAGCCTGAATTTGACGCCTGCACCGAGGCGATGAGCACGTAGCGAGATGCTGAGGGCTAGTCTAAGTAAATAAATAAATATAAAATCTGATAAAACACCGACAACAACGACAAAAAAGGAAAACAGTTCGAGCGGTGCGTTTGGAGCATTCGGCCTCCTTTCACCTGTTCAAGGTCCATGCGTCTCATTCAGCTAAAGCCTGTCCATTCGATAAGCTGCGAGTGTCTCACGCGTTGGCTCAAAGGATTGCGACGCTGCCGATGGACTTTTAAACGAAAGACGTCGCGTTATCATTGGGGTTGTTAAACAGGCTTAGAGCCAGCAGTGAGAAAGCGATATTATTAGTAACCTCTGGCACTTCAAGTACTGCAACACTGAGTCGTTTTTCTTTTAACTGAAGTATATCTTTTGACGACAGTTTCGTTCATCTATGTTTGTAACCCACTCGCGTGTTAGGGGCCCTGGACTCGGCGTTATGGTTTATTTAAGAAGTAGGCCCTTTAGTAATAAACTTTCGCGACTATAACAAAATCTTTATGACTGTACTTTGCGAGGCTCCCGAGTAAACTTGTTTCTGAACACGTTGTTAGGCCTCTGCTTTACAGCATTCATCGAGTCATGAGTTTACTGAAGCGGCACGTCATACAAAAACGGGGAACAAGCACTGCGGAAGTTTCGGCCTCATGAAATAATAGTGTGACTACACATTTCGCCTGGCTTACAACACCACGCAAACGACTTGTCTCAGCGAGAGCTTGTCGAAGGGCCCCCCTTTTTTAACGGTGGATAATTGGCACAAGGACTCAACGCGTGTCATATATCCATTTCTAAAGCAATAGCGATTGAAACCTTTAGGCTCTAAGTTGTGCGTGTCATCTGGATATTACAACAGGTGCATAAAGAAGAAAGTTAATCATAAGTGAGGCAAAGGACCGTTTGGAATGAACTCATCTGTGTTTAGTGTGTTAATGAACCGTACTAACCCATATAAAAGTGTTTGATGGATGTGATTTTCTTTATCGTTCTTGACTCAGCCGGCTTGTAACGGTTTTGTAAAGAAAAAAAAGAAAAAAAAAGACAGTTATTGTTGTATTTAACAACATTTCACGTTACTTGATGCTTTGAGTTCTGTCCGAGCGTATTTGGCGATATCACTTCGGAGAGAACGCAACCGAGCAAATAAATAAAGGTTTCCTTTCAGGCACATCGTCGCAGTGAAGTCAGGACAGCGTTTTGCTGAAGCGAACATTTTCCTTTGTTTACAGGTGAAGATTGGCCCCCACTCTTCGCATTTATCTCGAACATTTGTGCCCTCTACGCTCGTTTTTTAAAAGAACAAAACACATGCAAACAAATAAACTCGTTGGACCTTGCACACACAAATCTCAGACGCTAGAGTAGGCGCAAGAGGTTTTCAGGTACCGCAGTCCCAACGAGAAGAACCAGCTTGGGATCTACAGCTCGTTCGGTTGCTCAGACCACTGCGTGTCTCAATTATTCTATTCTATAGTGAAGGAAAACCTTCAGACAGATTACTACATTCTCTAGATTATATTACAGCAAGTGCGTTACCTTCGTGGGCCTATATCTTTTATGCTGTCATCATAATTATTGAAAAAAAATTACAGCAACTAAAGTTAGCGCAGGTGTTTATCAACAGTCGTACGCTTAGAGGTGTTTTGAATGAGTGTTTCCACCACAATTTATGGGGACATCGCCGTTTATTATATACATATATGCGCAGATTTGTTTTCGGTTCTTTCTGTTAACTGCGGCGTCTAATCTCAGCAAGTCTAATTTCCGGCGCTCCCAATATTGAGACTGTGCATTTGTATTTGATATGACTGCTCTTTCGTCAACCTCTTGAACCTTCTCATGGCTGAGCACAAAGCCTATCCCTATCACTTTTCTCTTCTACTTTCAAGGAGGGATGCGCGCGATAAGGTATGGACGGTTGTTGCACGTGCGTAGCCCAAAGTGTCTTTGAGCGTGCACCGACGTTAGTGTCAATCTACGCTGCGACACCCTTCACGCACGACGCTTGAACATGTCTTAACATTGTACAACTCAGCGGTAACTGCCAATAAACGAATCAACAACACTGAGGCAGTCTCCAACAAGAAAGGCACCACAAGATTTGACATCAACCGAACTCTCATGAGCGGCGGCGTGAGCTACGTCAGTGGAAAATGTCACAACACATATTTTTGCTCTTCTAGCAACAACAAGCGCCTCTTTCAAACAGGTGAGGTATGCTAAGCACCTTTTTGATGTCCTTAGGTCTGCGACGAACTTTTTGCTAGCTATTTCAAGACGACGATCGTCGTTGAATCAAGCTACATTGCTACTACGCCTACGACATTTGATAATGACCGTGAAAAACTACGGGGAGCTTTAAACAATACTAAATAAAACTTTGAACAGCTGTCTATAATATTCCTGTGCCTTTTTGAGACGCTGACTTGTCCACTTTTCTCGCTGCTGTCTTGAGCACTCTTTTCACAGTTTCCACAATTTCAATTATCATTAGTCAACACCGTGTCAAACACGATATTTTGATCGACACTCAAAGACCTATGACGGGTGTGTTGACATTTGTGGACTAACCACGGCGCTTAAAAAATAGAATACAATAAATAGGGAGACAATCACACTATGCCCACACGATAAAGTAAAGAAAGGGACATGCTTGAAGGACGTTTAGCAACAAAGTTATCATGACAGTCAGACAGCCGCTTCTCTCGTCACTGCTATCGATTCTCACGTTACGTGCTACAAAAATATCATGTTCCAAATAACGCAGTTATCTGTTTGTTTTAGCCAAAGCATACGTGAATTCTTTTTTCATATCAAGGAAGAAAAGGAAAGGGCGTGCAAAGCCGCGTTTCTAGAGGTTTTCGATTTCGCCGGCAGTTCTATAAACTTGAAATGGTGCCACAATCAAAGCGAAGAGACCTTCGCTTTTTGTCCGAATGCACTCGTTTGTTCACTTTCTTCTAACGCTTCACTTCTCTCAAAACGTCTCCGTTCGCACCTTTGCTAGTGAAAAGCGTAAACGAGGCTGGAGTACCTCCATTTTTTTTTTTGATAGAGCGAGCAGCTTGATCTCTCGCCGATTCAGTGTGGGCATGAACAGAAAAGGCATCAGTTTCGCTGCTCAATGGTTCCTCTGGCACACACACTGAGCCCGCTGCGCTGCCATTTTGGGGCGAGACCGTATGCCTAGCGAGTAGTGGCAACGTATGCCTTGGGCCAAAGGTACAGCGAGAGGCCACCCGTGCGAGCCAAGCTGGCCCTGCGAGCTGCAACCACCCTTCGGGTGTCCGGACCGCACTCAGGGCGGCCTGGCGTAGCTCGTTGAGGGGCCTGCCGACGGAGACGGGCTGCGGTGGCGGCGCCTTCGGGGAGACGAAGGCGGCGTCAAGCCCTGCGTGCGCCGGCATATGCTTGGGCTGGGCTCCAAGGGCCGCACCGAGTTGTGGTAGGCCGCCAGCAGCTTGCGGCACTCCTGCTCGTCCTCACAGAAGCTCTCGCGCGGGAACTTCTGCCGTAGCCTCTTGCGCTCCTGCGTTTTGCAGGGGAAACGGACTCAGTGAGAGAGAGAGGTGCGTGCAGCTCTTGGTACAGTCACCCAGTGCGCAGGAATGGCTGTGACCGACAGCTTCGAGATGGCTTTGTGTATAATGTGGTGTACGTGATGCGGTGACATACAGCCTGCCACAGAATGTTAGTAAAAATTGTCTGAAAAATTATCACACTGTTTACGCACACAGCGACATGCTATTGGTGCATTTTATTTGTTGACTTTTCACTGAAGAGCAGGTCGTTCTGAGTGATATGAGGAATGAGTCGCTACTTAGCCCCAAGCTGTCCCGACGCGACGTACATGCTTCTTTACTTCGTTTCTTCGGATGTTTCCGAATACCGGGGTAGCCAGGGGTGATGGAGGTGGCCAAAGCCCCGAATTTTTCTCCCATTTTGAGTGTGTATATGTAACCGGACATTTACAAACACACGCACGAACGTGAAGTTTGGTTCACAGCCCACTCCCATCGCTCCCCTCACCTAAAAATATTGTTCGGGCTGTGTCTTTGTCTTCGCAGGTGCAGTGGTCTCTCGTGGTATTTGATGACAGAATGCGTGACATTTATGCTAATCGCCTTCCAAGCGTCACCCTGAATATGAAAAGGACGTCACTTTAATTTTCTTGTTACGGCCGGAATTAACACGCGCGCATATGTATGTCACAGTGGTAAGCAAAGCACGGGCGTTTTGCCGTCGGCGCACTTGAACTAGACGAAAGACGCTTTGTCGTCGCAGGTACAGGCACACAATTCCTTCCCAATGTCGCGCAAAGAGAATAGGGGGGCAGCACTCGCCTCGTGCAGTTTCTTGCACTCGTACTCGTGCAGTTGTTTCTGGAACCCGAAGTTCGGATTGGCGATACTCCGGGCTCCACGCACGGCTTTGAGTGCTTCACGCCAGTTGAGGCTGGTCACGGACATCACGTAGGCTACGGCGATCGTCACGCTGCGGGAAACTCCTGCGAGGCTGCAAAAATGCCACCTATATCGATTAGCTACGCATTATGGCAAGCCATTCTCTAAGATAAAGGGTTGCGCAAGCCGCTGGCATCAATCATTGAGTTGGCTGTCGGTTGCGTAAAATGTTTAGCGGCTGTCTTTCCGGCGACTAGAATTATTATTGCAATAGACCGACCAAGTAGCCTCGACTGTGAACTTGCGCTTGGTGTATACGCATGTGAACTTTCTCTCGTTTCGTTTGGATATAGCATAAGAGTACTACTAGTTCGTACAGGAAACCGAAACTTAAAATAACGGAGTGCGAAAATGCGACAGAAGACAACATAAGGCATGCAAAAACATAGATGAGACCGCCTGTGTGCCTTGCTCAGGCCCCGTCATCCAGCACCGTCTTCCGCACTGTAAATATGGAGGAATAAATGAGGAAGGACAGGGAGGTTAGCCAGTACACTTTAAATAAATTACCGAATGATCCTCTAGATAGCACTCGTCAAGTCATGTAATTATGCCAATTTTGTAGCATTTGAATGCTGCCTCGTATCTCGTAGTCACTGACTCGTTAGAAAAAAAAAGGCAATCGTGCAATAAATTACACAGTGGTGATTGGCGAGAACATTCATTATCGCACGAACGTCGTTTCATACCATATATTTCATTCGCCGTGTTGCTCACTAGGTCGTCCATTCGCCCTCCACTCTCCGGAAGTGTGATGCAGCATGCTATACCTGTCGAAGGGCGTGTTACTTTCGAGGAACACTGCTAGTCATGGCGCGTCGTGGATGTGTGCACGTATTATATTTGTAGCGCTCCTGCATAGTTCTAATAAAATTTCTTGGCCCATTTCTTTATCGGCTGGACTCGTCACTGCCGAGCTTCCGGCGCGAGTGTTTGTTTTTGTGGCGAGTTTTTTAAGGGCCCGCGCAGCTTGTTACACATTGTACGGGTCGTGTGCACATGATCGTGGCGGGTTTTTCTGCTGCCCAGTAAAGACGGCGCCCTTATACGTTTGCGCAATAATGAGAAACTTTCTTGTGTTTATGTGGAAGGAAAAGAGAGCAGGTCTGTTGGGAGTAGCCTCTATATTTTTGGCTTTCCAGTCACTGTAGAAGGTGCCCCATTACGGTCCGTACGACTTTCCAGAGCGAGTTGTGACCGAAATACTCTGCACATTGAACTCATGGCTCTCAGCAGTAAACCGAAGGAAAATAAATATCGAGAGTGTTTCGCGTTCTAGTATTGTAAATCGAACGCTGTGCTATCCAATGGTTGCCCAATATCTTGATTTGTGATGTCTCCATGCCGTGAAGTGGTTATACACTGATTGATATGTGGGGTTTAACGTCCCAAAACCACCATATGATTATGAGAGACGCCGTAGTGGAGGGCTCCGGAAATTTCGACCACCTGGGGTTCTTTAACGTGCACCCAAATCTGAGCACACGGGCCTACAGCATTTCCGCCTCCATCGGAAATGCAGCCGCCGCAGCCGGGATTCGAACCCGCGACCTGCGGGTCAGCAGCCGAGTACCTTAGCCACTAGACCACCGCGGCGGGGCGTGGTTATACACTAGTCCACCGAGAAACAGCACTACAAAATGCTGAAGCACAGTCGTGCTTTTGATTGGATGAGCGTAATACTGCTTCACAATATGGGCATGCCACTTAAAAACACGTCCCAAAATTTATGCGCCACCACCACTGTGATTATAAAGAACACGGTGATGGGGAACGCCAAAATAAGTTTGACCACTTCGGGTTCCGTAACGTGGACTTAAACCTGACGACGCTGGTGTTTTTAGGGGCGAAGCTCCTTAAGGCGTCACTCAATCGTCCTCTGTAGTAACCACCTCTCTCGGGTATGTGCCATGGGGGAGTTTAGTTCTTAGAATTTCCGCTAGATGGCGGTACTTGAATATAATCAGTATATGATGAAAAGATGCGAGATGATGTTACTTGGAGTGTTCACTGGACAGACGGAGATATAGACAGACTGACGGACAGACGCGCGGACGGACAGATCGACCCACAGTTGGACGGACGGATGCTTCGCCCAACTCATCATCATTCAATCCGTGGATATGCTGTGATTTTTTTTGTATTTCATTCCTATTGATATGCGGCCGTCGTAGCTGGAAACGAAACCCTCGTCTTCGACCTCAGCAGCGCCACACCGTCACCGTAAAGCTATTTTGTTGGGTCAACCAAAGAAAGCGACAGTGACAGACCAAGAGCACTGGAGCTGGAGTTTGTGGCAATACGCGTCCCTCTTGTGTTTTTTTTTTTCAGCGCGTCGCTAAGTTTGTGCCATCAGATCTAAGTCCAAAGAGCGCACTGGTCACGGCTAGCTCGTTGTAAGGAGGAGGATGAGAATGCAATTGTAATATAAGAATGCTAGGCGGTGCGGGTCCCACGCCTAGGCGTCAGCCAGGAGCCTCCGGACCTGCAACTAAATATTCTTCCTCGACTTCTTACTATTTGTTTTGCCGCTGTAATGGATGTATATTTTAAGGGTAGTAGCAGAGTCCTTCAATACTTCAAGCAGAGTCCTTCAATAGTAGCAGAGTCCTTCAATACAGAAGCTTTCGGCTCGCGAGAAGCTCATTTTTGACCACTGGCTCATGAAAGCCAACGCGAAGTCTGCAACAGCTGCGCGGTAAGTTCCAAATACCCCATCACACACGTAACATTGCTATTGGATTGCCCCTTTTGCGTTTGAAAATGTTATCTCAAGGTGTAGCCTTCATTGATTCATCATGTATTTGTATCTGTTGTACCGCAAAACAATATGCTATTGAGGCAGACATTGGTTTGGCCGTTTTGTGTAGTGTTATTTCTAATTTCGGGAAAAATTGCAGGTTTGTTTGGGCAAATATACTTTCTTCAGTTTTTATAACACCATTCTCATTATTTTTTGCTTTGCATGAATAGTTTCCAACACGCTCATTGTGGAAAACAAATTTGCAATTCATTCTCTCCAGGTACAAAAAAGAGTGGATTTATGACTGCTTGCTGCTAAAGATAAAGTCCACAGCAGTCTACACTTTTCTTCATGAAAATGAATTTTTGCCCCTTCCAAATCCCCGCACCCTCTATGGCTACCTCAGAAATCTGAAAGCTGATTTTGGCTTCGACAGCACTTTGTTCACGGTTCTGTGTGAAAAGCTAGAAGCAGTTCCAGAAAGAGAGCGTCGAGGTAAGAAGCAGTACTCATTTTTATAATTGTATTATATTCAGCAGCGCAAATGAGACAAGATGTTAACCTACCCAAAACTTTCCAGGAGTGCTCATGTTCGACGAAATGAGCGTCAGAAAAAGCGTCCACATTCGCGAGTCGGACATGGCACTGCTGGGCAAGGTGGATTTCGCCGAACACACACGACCAGGTGACCATGGCAAAGACGGCGACCACGTGCTGGTCTTTCTGTTTCGGCCTTTTCTGGGAGGGTGGTCACAAACTGTGGGCACATTTTGTGCTTCTGGTGCTGCCCCAGGATCAATCGTGGCGAAGTTCCTTTTGCAGTGCATTGTTCACCTTACAAACGCTGGTGTTGTTGTTGACGCAGTGACCTGCGACAACTCCACATCAAACCAATCAGCCTTGAGATCTCTGGGTACGTCTTTTCAAATTTTATTTAGCTGTGGTTAGTGATATAGTAGAAAAACAAGTGTACTATTAAACTGTTTTTCTCTCAAGGTGTCAACGGGGACATGCACAAGCTTCAAACGTGTTTTGAACACCCGTGTGAGCCCTCAAAGCAAGTCCACGTTGTAATTGATCCACCGCACATATTTAAGTGCATCAGAAACAACTTGGTCAAAGTGGGCAAGTTTTTGGTAAGTAAAAAAAAGTTGCATGTGAATGCCTTGACCTGTGCATAAACTATTCAGTTTAAAAAAAATTTGTCACTTGTCCTTATGTTGCAGCTCCCTCAAGGACAGGAGGTGTTCCACTGTCACTACAAGGACTTACTGGACTATGAAGAAGAACAGGCTGGACTCCGGGCTGTACCTAAGTTAACGAAAGCCCATATTTTCCCCAATGCGTTCCAAAAGATGAGCGTGAAGTTGGCTGTCCAGGCAAGTCATGCACGCAGCTATGTTCAGTGCAAAGTGTATTTCAAAAACATCTGCTCACACGTTTTGGGAAGTAAGCTTAAAATCCTTTTTTTCCACACATTTTACAGCTGTTCAGTGAGAGTACTGCTTCGGCCATGGAGTTTTATAGCGAGCAGGAAGACTGCAAGAAGCTCCATGGGTCGGCTGCAACATCGCAATTCACAAGAACATTGAACAAGCTGTTCGACTGCCTGAACTCTCGGAGGCCAGACCATGTTCGATTCAACGAAGCACAACACATTGCTGTGAGATTATTACATGTGTTATGAAGTGTTTTTCGTGTACTATAGATGAAGCATAATTTTATTCCAGGTGTTGAAGGACAGCATTGCATGGCTGGACAACTGGGAGAAATACATCAAGACATTACCGACCCAGAGGCAAGTCTGCTTTCTGAGTAAGCAGACATGTGGAGCCCTCAGACTGACACTGCATAGCTCAGTTGCATTCATCGAGAGCTTGCTGTTGTCTGGGTTTCGTTACGTTCTCGTTGGGAACTTCGGACAAGATCCTCTAGAGGTAAACATGATGACTTTTATGTGTATAAATGTGCTATGACTTTCTCATTGTTGCGATAAATTGATTTTTTCTTTCTAGAGGTTTTTCGGCATCGTCAGGCATGTTGCTGGTGACGGAGAGCAGCCGACTGTGCAACATTTTTTGTTCATCTATCGGATGCTCTCTGTAAACAACCTAGTTCGGCCGCCAAAACGGGCTTCGGTCGAGGGAGATGGACCCCAGCTGTTGCTCAAGCTCCAGGGCCTCTTTGACAAGGGAAAACCTGCCTCCAGTCAGGTAACGTGCCCCTTGCTTTTATTTATTAGCTCTAGTTTCTTTTTTTCAGGAGCAGTTTCACTACACAAATGACCAAATAACCAAATGAAACATAATGTGTTCTTGCATTTACGAATCTCAACTTATACATTGAAAGATTTGAAACTTGGAATGTATTTTGCAGATTGACATGTTGGCGGTCCTCTTTGATGACGTTCTTGAGGAGCCGGGAGAGGCAGTGAACAATGCATCCGTGCCTGACGTTACGCTCTCCACCAAAGAGTGCATTCTTAATTATCTTGCCGGTTACGTGGTAAAGAAGTTTTCAACGATAAGCTGCACTGACTGCGTGGGAACACTCAAGAGCCAGACACGAGAGCCAACTGACCTAATCCAGAAGAAGTCAAGAAGATTCCTGCAAGTGCCCTCATCCCAGCTTCTCAGCCTGTTGCGCATTGTGGAAGGACATGTTGAAGAACTGATTGTGGACACAGTTGCATGTGCCGATGTGTATGCGAACATTGTTGACCAAGTTTTGCTCGACAGCCGCATTGCTTCTGCTGGTGTGGGCTGTAGGTTGCACTATGTGGGTACCACAGCAGAGGTTGTTCATTTTTTCTTGAGGTGCCGCCTGCACTTTTACACCAGGGAAAAAAACAAGCTGACACGAGCAACGCGGCGAGCAAACTGCCCAGCAAATGGTGGCAACAAGCCCCATGGGTAGCAGATGTTCTGTTTGTCATGCTATGTAAAGCCCAACTGTTGTGTTTTGTGTTTGCTAGTGACAAAAAACACTTGCACATTTGTGTTCCTAGTTGCTTGTGTGACGTTGTTTATTTCCTTTATCCGCCATGCTATTGCCGTAAACTTGTATGAATAAACACTTGCACCACAGCCGCGGCGCGTTTTCTAGTCATTTGCATGCGCTTGGCAGCTGCCTGCGACGATCAGCAAGTGGCCAGTCAGATTACTGTCATCTGTGTGGCGGAACCAAAATCCACGGCGGCGACATTTTGATTATCCAATCAGGTATTTTGAATTTGCAAAGCGGAGCATGGCTAGCTTTGCCTGTATTTCTTTTTTAATTTTTTTAGTGTCCCCGCCGCGGTGGCTCAGGGGCTAGGGCGCTGTGCTGATGATGATGAGCCCAAGGACGCGGGTTCCCAGCCGCTTTTCTGATGGAGGCGAAAAGAGAAAATGCCCGTGTTTTAGAGATTCCCGCGCATGTTAAAGATACCTGGGTGGTTAAAATTATTCCGGAGAGCTACACCAGAGTCCTTCAATGCTTGAAGGACTCTGGCTACACTACGGCGCGCGCCCGATTGCCTGCATAGCGTCAGCGCGTTAAACCTCATAACCAAGTAATCAATTAACTTGTCGTTTTGGTGGGACGAGTGTGTCAGACACTGACCATACGAGTTTTTCTGTTGACACCCTATACCTATGTTGACAGCCGGGAAAGTCGCTCAAGTGTGTAGCATTTACTCCTACGCGCGCTCATTATGCTGCTTCCATTTCGTGAGCGTTTTTCTTCATCATGTTGATGCTCACTTTCCAAACCTAGGTTATTTTTGTACATTATTAGCGCGCTATAAAATCGCGCAGACACAGCGCTAACCCAACGTGCTGTACGTTTGCACACCTATTTGCTAAGCGCAGCATGTCGCCCAGGGCTGTATATACCGATTTAAATCTGGTGCTAGTTAACTCAAATGCAGGAAACTGCAAAGACTACTCAAAAATCGAAAACGCCAGATGTCCTCCTTCTCAAAGCGAGAACGTAGCGGCCGTGACAACCGCAACGAACGAACGCTGCAACATATACGACTCAGTAACACGCGTGGCCTTGCCTCTATTTCACAGCTAAGCTAAGCGTCAACTGAATCAAAAACACGCACACTTCGCTCGCGTTTTTACAGGTCGCGTTTTTACAGGTGGAAATGAAGAGCAGATGAAATTAGGCGCATTGCCGATGGAGAAACAGCAGGCCCGCAAGCGTCGCCGGCCGCCGGCGAAGCCTTCACGCTAACAGGGGCGATCCTAGCGGCAGCTTTTGTCCCTGAATGAAACTTCGGCCGGAGTTTCGTGACCAGAAAAGCATTGAAGGACTCTGGTAGTAGCAAGGAAAAGGCAAGTTTTTGTTCCAGTTATAACTTTTTGTTCTTGTAAGGAATGCATATCTGCAGTTTAGGGCATCAACAAGGCGACGACAACATTGTTTCCGTTTCATCTTTTTGCTCCCGTAAAGAGTGCTTTACTGCGTTAAGGGTATTGGCAAGGTGAAAGCAACTTTTTGTTTCTGTTACAACTTGTTTTTTGTAAGGGGTGCAGATCTACATTAGGGCTATCAACAAGGAAAAAAAAACTTTTTGTTCTTCTCAACTTTTTTCCTCGATATCTGCATGATTAGTATCAGGAAGGCCAACACAGCTTTTTATTTGTTTGGGTCATTCCATAGCAAGTGTACCCGGTAAATTTTTCACCATCTCCAATCATGCTGAAAAAACGTTGTACACATGAGAAGTAGTTATTGAGGCATTATGATTCGCCAAAAAATATGTTGCTTAGAGGTTGCTTCAAACTTTGGGCACCCAAGGAAATTGTGTCACGCTAAATAATTTACATAATATCAATACTGGTTGGAGCAATTACTACAAAACCATTTTTTTCTTAATCTCAAGGCGCTACTCTTTCATAACTATGAATATTTATTTATTTTTAAACTTATTTTGCTTTGGCGAAAAAATGCAATATGCTGCATGTTAAGCGTTTTTTATAAAGCACAATTTTTCCCCAGCAATATATTTACATTTTCTTTTATATGTTCATATATTTAACTGCTATCTAACGTGAATGGCATCAACCACACGCTTTACGCTGATGATATTACCACCTGGTGTCCCTGAGGTAGCCAAGGGGAAGTCGAGACTGCACTCCAGGAAACCGTCGATCAGACGGAGCTTTTTCTTGCTGGCATAGGGCTGAGGTGCTCCTAGAGTGAATTGGAGCTGCTTTTATACAGGCCTAGTAGAAAAGAAGCAAAGCCAGAGAACTGGAAGCCTTTATCAGAGGTGGACATTGTGCTTCACACCGGAAATGGCGCCCCCATTCCGATAGTGGAAGCTATTAGAGTGATGGGTATGATTATTGAGTCGCACGGGTACAACGGTCAAATCATCACTAAAATTTCAACCAAGACCTAGAATATGATCAGGTTGATTAATAGGGTTTCGAACAGTAGGGGGGGGGGGGACCCAGGGAGGACAATCTACTGCGGCTCTTTCATGCATTCCTCATGAGTCATATAACGTACATTGCTGCCATGCAGTCTTGGTACGTTGCTGCAATGCACTCTTGGAAGGAGCTAAAAACTCTGATCAGAAAAAGCACAAAGAGGGTGTTGGGCATCCTCGTGCGAACAAGCGCTGAATGACTTATGCAGCTAGGGGTTTATAACACCCTAGAGGAGATCACTGAAGCCCAAGAGACTGCACAGATAGTGCGCCTGTCGTCTATGCCGGCTGGTAGGAAGACTCTTTCCGCCCTAGGTCTCAGCCCTGCACTCGTGGAGGATCACCGTCTTCAACTGCCGGATGAACAGCCTACTGCCATCCAGGCCTCTCCGTTTCCGCGAGATGTCCATCCTCAGCACAACGTAGGCAGGTGCCGGGCTAGGGCCATCACACTTCTGAAGAACATCAGGAACAATCCTCTATCAGTGTATTTTGTCGACGCCGCTCAGTATGGTCACTCAGCTATAGGTTTTCAGTTATTTCCGTCAATCACGTGGGTAATATTATCAATGATGCGTCAGTTAGGAACTGTACTGCTTCAAGAGTCGAACATTTGGCTGTAGCTCTTGCACTTTTGGATGGAAGTAGATAACAAATCTCCACCGACTCAAGGCCAGCGGTCAGGGCTTTCACCTCTGGTTCCGTCTGTACTGAAGTATTTAAACTACTTGAAAATAGGACACTTTCTCCACATACCATTATCTGGTTTTCTGCACATCTCGAACCTCTACTGTACTCTCTAGTAAACCTGAATGACCCTGCTCACTCCCGGGCGCGCGCACTAACCATCTGCGCCGGGGAGGATGTAGGTCCGCAGGTTGGCAGTGAGTTTTCCAGGGACGCTTTACTTACATTCAGTGAAGTGGCTAAACACTACCAGTTGAATAAGCGGTCCTTTGCTCCTCCGCACAACAAGTTGTCTAGACCTCAGGCCATCACGTTTAGAATGCTCCAGACAAGGTACTATCCAACTCTATTTTTCCTCAGCATGGTCTCCTCAGAGGCTTTCGACTCTACTTGGCCTGATTGTGGTGAGGTTAGTGACTCAGCACATATGCCGTGGCTGTGCTTCTCGTTACGGGGCCCAAGTCGGCTTACAAAAGAGGATTGGGACTCTGCCTTACGAAGGTCAGAAATACTACAACAACTATGGGCTGTCAAGAGAGCCCACGATGCGGCGGTGAGGCTAGGCCTCACCATTTCTACGTGGGAGCGGCCCGCGACGTTGCTCTAAAAGAGTAGCGTTTCTCAGGACCCAATAAAGTTCTCTGCCTGCCTGCCTGCGTGCCTGCCTGCCTGCCCGCCCGTCTGCCTGCCCGCCCGTCTGCCTGCCTGTGTACCTATATTGAAGAGAAATAAATAAAAGAAAGAGACAGGAAGGTGAACCTAGAAGAACTAGCTTGCTACCCTGTACAGGGGTGGGGAAATAAGAGCCGGTACGAGGATGGAGATAGAGAGATATAAAATAAATTAGGAAAAAAATACACATGCACACACATGCAAGGCGTTCTGATCACAGTCGTTTGAAGAGGCCGGTTGAGCGCAAAAAGAGCAGGAGCACCTTGACAGCTTTTTTCTGCGACATAAAGACCTGTCGGTAGCGCAGGATTCTTTTTTCCAAAAGAGTCTGGTTGTCCAGTTCGTGTAGTGCATTGCAGAGTGACTGTCTCTGCGAGCAGTATTGTGGGAATTCACACAGAATATGCCAAGTTATTTCGTCGAACAAAATACTGATAGAGCAAATGAAGCAATAACATAGCGAGAATATTGTGACCAAGTTGGAAAAAATAGCATTTTCACTCGTATTTTGGCTCAATTTTTGCAATGTAGTGACCTCAAAAAATATTAATTGCACATTGTTGCATAGCATTGTTTGTCAGTAAGACGTGACGAAAGTTTCAAAGGAGTAGTTTTTGTTTCAAGGGAGAAAAATGTTTTCAATTAAACAATCACAAGGTAGGACGAAACATGCCTTTGCCTCTCTTTCACTGCATAGCACGTCAGAGAAAGCTTCCAGGGGGGTTTTTCGGCAGCGCATAATGCATGTCATACAGCAGGTTGTCACTTGTTTCAGTAATACTGCTGCATAAAACGTCAAATACGGACGATAGTGCTTATTTTATGGAATGGTATCTTACCCCTTCGGCCATCAAAGGGCAGATTTAATTGAACCGCTTCGAAGTCCGAAGGAGTAGAATTATAATGCAGTAGATGGCCGGCAAGACAGTATTACGGCGTTGTGTTTGGGTTCTGATAATTAATACACAGGGTCCTAATAATATTTGATGACGTAGTTTGGGTGTAGTTTACTTAAGGTCCATTTATGATGTTTCAGATGCAAACCAATTCGTGATTGTTCACCACTGGTGTGCATGATGAAATGATGTATCCTAGGTGTACACGTTGGAGATGATTTGATACCATGCCAATAAATGACACTTCAGTTACCATTTCCGGGGGGATATTAACATTGCCATTTCCCTCTTTCTTAATGGTCCGAAGATGTTGACAAACACAGGACCACAGGACCATTAATTGATTGATATGTGGGTTTAACGTTCCAAAACCACCATATGATTATAAGAGTTTGAGGCTCCCGCAAGGCAACAGTATATATATATATATATATATATATATATATATATATATATATATATATATATATATATATATATATATATATATATATATATATATATATATATATATATATATATATATATGGAATTAAAAATTAAAACGTCTCAATAACAATTTCTCACATTCACATATATCTGTACCATTTTTTTTGGGTACGCTTGATATAAAATAACCCTTTAAATTTTTTCTCTGTAAAAGGTGCAGACCTGCATAAAAAGCAACAAAAGGGCAAAAACAACTTTTTGTTTCTGTTTAAACTTTTTGTCTCTGTGCACAGTGAATATCAGCATTATGAATATTAACAAGGTGAAGACAACTTTTTGTTGCTAATGTGAGTCACTTGTTAATGGGCATTGTGATAGTGCGAGAACAGAACGACGACAAGGAGACAAGAAGGAGACAAGCTCGTTCTGTTCTCGCGCTATAACTATCGTCATGTCATACCAACTAGCCCAAACTGCCCCACTTCTTCGTTAATGGGGTGGCGCCATCAAATTTTGAGATCATACAATGCCTGCGGTAGGCTGCCTCTGTATGCTGCGACACTAAGCACGAAGTGTTGGACATTGCAAAGAAAATATAATAGATATTTTTATTCGCTTCTAAAGTGGGTCTAAATGCCCATTCTTGCAATCGAGACGTATCGCTAGAGTGACTGACACTGACATCACTGTGTTGGGATAATAACTAAAGTGTTAGTAACGTCAGACTACATTAGAGTGACGTGCTATTGTCCTTTGACCCGGCTCTCCGCAAAGATATTTGTGTATGCCAGAAATTCATACACGCTAATATTCTATATTACATAATTTATATAACTTTAGCGAATTTCGAAGGCGCCCGGACGGTCGGTCACGTGTGTTTGCGAGAGCAAACAATGCAGCACCGCGTGTGACACAGCTTTGCAAGCTGGAGTTTCCACTTTCCAACATAGTGACGTCAGTGTACAAAAAATATATGATAGCCTCACCCTCTGTGAGACTGCCTGTGGGGAAAATGCACCAAGCGTGTCCATATGAGTAATATTGATATGAAACCGCCAAACTTGTGCATTACGATAAGAGATGCGCAGCAGATCTTGCAGAGAAAGTTGGTTTCGTATTCACAATTGAACATGCTGTCGTGCTTGGCTTTCTAGAAATCTGACACAGCAGCGAATTAAGTATACGGAATGAGAGCGAATTTCGGTTATGAACTCATCCCGCAGTTTCAATGTTTATCGTTAGCAAACACTTTGTAAAAATAAAATAGTGCTGCGTGACACGCCCAGTGTGCCAAACGCCTAATAGAGTTGGAATAAACGTTTCACTTAATATTTAAGTTTGCGTTCATGGCCTAGTGCTTAAGGCATGGGGCATGGCCTAGTGCTTAAGGCAGACCTATGCCTTAAGGCATGCTTAAGGCATAGGTACAAGGGTAATCAGATTTAAGTCCTACCATTGGAATGACATTTCTTTATTATGCACAGAAAAATTCGTCAAGGTCTCAAGGTCAGATAAGCAAGTAGGGAGACGAGTACAAGCAAGTAGCCGCTTTAAAATGTAATGAAGCAAAATTTATGCGGTACGTGCGTGTGGTGGCGATCAGAGACGAAGAAATGATATAAGTGCATTTTGGGCAGAGAGTCGCGTAATTAGACCAAAAGTTGGGTAATTCCCGAGTGCCGGGGGTGAATTTTTTATTCAAGGGGCGTGCGACGCATATTATAGGGCGCGAGTAGCACAACTTGAGAAGCGATTCGCTGACCTTGAGAATTTCAAAGGTTCGACGTTGTGTTGAACATAAATGTATTTTTGCTGACTTCTGTATAAAGCAAAGTTACAAACAGATGCAACTTAGGATGTTGTCCATGCATATGATAGAGCTTTAATAAATTTAGACTACATGACTAAATGAAGGCTATGTTGCCGTTACAAGAGAGCAGAGCCCACTTTAGGCGAAATTAGCCAGCACTAACTAACACGATCAATCATCTATCCATACTTAGCCAGCAATAACCAATTCCAACCATAGCTACGAGTAAGTAAAAGTTGCCCAGTTTGCCGTTCACCGCTCGTAAATTGGGTGTGCGTTCGCGTGTGCATATGTGACTGGACGCTTACATATTAAACAAGTTAAGTTAATTGTTGGAATTTTGTAAGCCTTTAAGTCTGAGGTATTATCTGCGATAGCTCTCAATAAACCTATTGTAAACTCAAAATAGTATTCGCCCAAAAAAAATTCAAGTCAGTGAAATACACACATTTCAAACTCGGCGCAATGACTCGGGACATAACTACACAGTTGGAAGGAAGTTACAGTAGTTAGATTAGCGTTCCTGAAAACAATAGTAATTGTGCTCGCATGGAGTCGAATCTTGATGATCACACTATAATATATTTTCTACATGCGAAAACAGCTTACCAATGGATAAGGACGTTGCCGCCTTCCATTCGAGCGTGGTGAATAAAGTCATTGGACTGAGAGAAGAACTGCGACAGGTTCTGGCCGGGGGTGTCTGAAGCCTGGATGCAGAGATATTCCTTGTCCTGCACGACAACGGCGTTCGTTCGCTTTTCGTTAGTCTGCAACGCTTACTCCGCCTTGCGGCAAAGATCGCTTGCGAAAGTTGGAAACTGGTTTAATCAAACCTCAGCCCAGCGACCGTTTTGCGATGTGGGTCGGTGTCATCGTGATGTGTTTGTGTGTGCAGTCGTCGTGTTTTCTTATCACTTAAGAGTGAGATGCGCGATTCCCACTTCAATCAACTTCTGTGTTTCGTGAGTCGCAAGCACGCGCTTAAGCATTTTGTCAATTACTATACCAGAGATTTGGGCATTCATTCAAATGAATGAACGAAAAAAAAACACGTTATTGTTTTCGTCGGCACTATAACACCTTTTGTCGAAAATACACAACCACATTACTGGGGCCATTTTTCATTAATTTCATGAAGTCAACTTCTCTCCGATTAGGAACTCTTTGCAGGCTCATACTAAGAAGTACCTATTTCTAGTAATATAGCTTAATTTCTATACGACTCCAGTAGGTCCGCTAGAAAACGCCGTTTTTTTATATATAGCATGATGTGTACAATCTAGTTGATATTCATTGGGCTAATCTAGGACGGGGATGCCAATTCTGTTTCAAAAGTTGAAGTACTTAGTTCAGTGGACATTCGGAATAGAGTTATCGCTGACAAGGTATCACACATTGGTTGATGAACGAAACATCTCTCTTTTTAGAGTGCCGCAATTTTATGCCGCTTAGTTGATTACTATCGTTGCCGAAGACTGGCCTCTTTATAGTAATGACATGCATAATATTTCATAATGTCGCCTAACGCTCTAGTAAACCAGAGGGCCAATTACGCCATCAGGAGCGTGAAACACGCTCTGGCAAGACTCTTTTATTTCGGTTTCGTTGGAAATGTTCGCGGGATTTTCGCCGCGAATATCGCCTGTGTTTTTTGTTCAGCAAGGCGGTCGAGCGAATGGCGATTACTTCAGGCGTTTGATGATGTGGCATCTCATTTGCACCGTGATTATTGCGTCGCCGGGTATAGTCGAAGCGTGCGGCCTTGCGGATTGAAAAGAGCGCCTAAAACACGCTAATTTTGAAACGTCGCAAGACTACCTATCTGGTTACTCTTGTGAAACCTTCGATTTTGCAGCGGCTCCGAATTTAGACGGGTGCAGAGTGAGAGAACGTCGTTTAGGTTCAAGAATCTTAGGTGCCTAAAATAATTCCGCAGCCAGATTTTCAGGCGATGGAAGTCCTCATAAAAAAAAGGCCCCGTATATGCATGTTACACTGCAAATGTCGTCAAAAGACGATAGTCTTGCGTCTGGAGAGAGTGAACAAAATGTTTATTTGATGTTCTGCGCAAAAAATTTGGTGAATGGTATTCTAGAGGCGCTGCGTTAGAGTGTCTCGAGCGTGCTGATGAGGCGAACAAGCGCATCAAGTCACGTCACACGTGAAACGTGAGCGCTATATGGCAGTTATCTTCGAAAACGAAGCGCGCGGCCTGCGCGCCCGCCTCAGAGGTGATAAGGTGGAGAACGCAAGGCGACAGGTAGGTGCCACCACCGGCCATCATAGCAAAGCGTTGGAAACACTTGCCTTTTCGTGCAAGCGTTGCACTGTCAGCGCAGAGTGATAAACGATGCGGTCCTTAGAATTACTTATGTATGCCTTTTCTAGTAAAAAAAGACACGCATACAGTCTATTTACACGTTGTTATGATGCCTCAGATATGCAAAATAGTTGCTTTTTAATTGACAATCGCACATGTATGACCGCTGAATCTTAAGCAATATTGATGGACGCTGCGGATGGGGTCGGTGGTTTGGGGTATCGTTTGGTGCCGCTTAGGGTATTGTTAAAGGTGACAGACAAATGTACAGACAGACAGACAGACAGACAGACAGACAGACAGACAGACAGACAGACAGACAGACAGACAGACAGACAGACAGACAGACAGACAGACAGACCAGAATTTTTCCGTCAAAGGTCTCCAAAAAAGGCTATCGCCTTTAAAAAATAGAACATTGAGGTGCAAATAATACGAATGTAGTATGTTCGCGGGCCATAAAATGTAGGAACTTTAACGAAGAGGTTGGTTAACGCTGTTTAGTTTTTTTTTTTAAATGACAGGAAAACACAATATCGTCCACTGTACAAGGTAAAACAGTAGCAGTAAATACGTGAATATCTTCATGCGTACGTGGTCAGTGACTTGTATGTAAGTAATACGTGTGCAAGGTAGAGAAAGAAATGCACCATTTCGAAACACGCGCACTTTGGTATACACACGAGAAGCTTAAAGTAGGGATAGTGTTGACGCAGCAGTCCCGCCGTGCTTTATCCAGGACATGCCGAAACCACAGGAATGACGAAAGGCTTCTGTCGTTCTCCACGAGTCGATTCGCTCGCAGGATTTCAAGCTGGACGGTTGTGCCCTCGCGATCTCCGACTTCAGCGTAGCTCCCGCCGACTGGTTCGCCCTCCGCGGTCTCCTGAAGCCGTGCAGCTCTCGCATTGTGGCACCCCGCCCTTGGACTGCTTCAACCGGATCCCCACTTTCCTATCTCCTTCTTTTTCTCTCTCGTTGGCTGGCTTCTTCTCCGTCTATTTTCCTTCTATTCTTTTTATCCCTCCTTCTTTTTCCCTATATCTTTTATTCCCCATATCCCATTCCTCTGCTGACCTGTTGAGGTGTCCTCGTAAGGAGAGACAGTTACGGGTCGGCACCTTTCTTTTCTTTTCTTCTGATATAACCACTTATATATATATCTCCACGAGTCGATTGAGCCACTTCTTAGACCCGCTCATTCAGGAATCTTGTTTTCTCTTATGATTAGGTTGTCTGACTTCGGTGATGGGACTGAGGGGTGTGATGCGCACGCTGAGCACAAAGACTAGTAAAGGCTACGTTGCTGCATTAACCCCCCTTCCTTTTTTGTTGTCTTTTAGTCATCGATTGGGAGCTCTCAGAATGTAAATGAGGGAGGTGGGGCTATTACCGACCTAAGAGCACTTAGGTTTCACTCCATGAGGGCGTGTCCTGTAGTTGTAGCGATAATTGAACTCACAAAAAGTATTTACAGGAGTCAAGCTCGTCTACATATTCGTATACATATCTCTTAACTCGCACCACTCCTAGCTAAGAAATAGAAGCACTAAGTGTACGATCAGCAGAGGCTAGAAAATAGACCCTATACAAGTCCCCTTTTTTTGACATGGTATTTCCAGGAACATAAGAATAATTGCATTACTAAGTGAGGTAGACAATGCACATGCATTACTTTGTGGCGGTGTTTGAAGGACGAATAACCAACACTAGCTCAACCGTTCTGCTAAAACTCAGTTTTGTACGTTGACGAGCGTTCCTGTGTCCCTGGGCATCTCACCCTTCCTAAAGGGCCCCTAATCAGGCTCTGGAAGTACCAAAAACAAGTGTGTTATTCTCTCCCGGCGTTTCTGGTCTTTCCGTGGTGCACTTCGTGATGCAAGAACAGTGATCCACGTGACGTCACTACGGTACGAGAATGGTCCGTATACGAGGTCCGTATACCATAGGTCCGTATACGCGAAGCATCAGTTGCGAATTGTCTGCTGCGCTATTTTGACATACAGCCGCCCACACATTCTTCCTCGCCTCGCGTGCTTATTGGGAGTGACCAATCAATAGACCGCACTTCATTTTGTGTGTTTCGAACTGCTAAAACGGTGATAACTACGTGTAGCCGACAAGCATGAAATTCTGATTGGATGAACGCTTCGTGGTGGCATTCTACAGTGTTTTTTTTAAGAAATTAGCGGCGAGGAGAAGATATAGCATGTAGGAAGGGCAGCGAAAGCGAAAAAGAAAACATTCCCTTGTGATTGAATGCGGGTTAGTAAGAGGCCCTTTAAGTGAGCTTAAAAATATTTCAGAGCATTTTTGTCTGCGTTAGTTTTTTGTTTGTTTGTAGCCTGGGATCCATGGTACATACCCACTCTGAGAGATCGACCAAGAAAACATAGTATCCTGTAGACTGTAACTGTGATAGTTCTTCTTCTGCTTCTTTTTTGCACTTTCATTTGCATCACTGAAAGATTGTTCTCGGTGTTAATTAAAAATGTTCTTTCTATGTTGAGGACAAAGCAGTCCAAATAAATAATAATTTACTGACAATAAAATTTTCACGACTCCCGTACTAGTGAGGGTACATGGGCAGCAGCAGGTTTGGGCAATGCCATTAGTTTTTTTGGTATAGTGGTTGGTATTTTGATTTAACATTATGTGGTAAAACGCTGTAAAGAAAGAGCGCAAAGCGCTTTTCTTCCAGATGTTCTGGTATACTAGAGAAACCCCATGTGCTTACCTTAACACTGATCTTGTGGCACCTAGATGAGTAAGCCAAACGTGACCTGTGCAATTAGTCGTAAAGCAAAGAATAGCGCTACATTTTCGCGGCACGTGGATCGTGCCGTAAACCCTACAATGACTCCGTCCACCCATGATTCACTGATCTAATTACGTGGCAACTAACAATAGTTAGTTAAGCCGAGTTTTCAAAGCTAGTTAATTAGGATGGACACGGACACCTTTTTATTCCTAAGAAAGCAAAGTTACTTGTCTGTGCGTCATGAGCAGTTCAAACATCCTAATTTTCGACATCATCATAGAAATCAGTAGTATCAAAACTTGGGACGCCATTTCAGAAAGGCGTGGGCCCTCTAGTCCCCCCTCCCCCCCCCCCAAAGAAAAGTTGAAAAAGGACTGTTGCGTCACGTGCCGTAAAGTAGAAACACAGTATATACAGTATTACAGTATTGACCCTAATGACACCAACAGACAACAGAACCAAGGAATTCACAGGGAACATCATTTTGTATTTTTTTATCTGAAGTGTGGTAATTATGACACGACGTGGGTGAAAAGAAGGTAACAACTTGCCGTCAACAGGGACGTGGTGGTCGTTATTCTTTTAATTTTACTGTGTATTTCTTCGCATCTATTCCTGAGAGTGTTAGCCAGTACCACTCGTAGCCATTGCGACGAGTGTGGAACACTTATTTTTGTCAGTTGGCGTCGCATGGCACGTTATGTTTTTACGAAGTGGAAGCTGATCAATAAAACCCCTTTGCGACATTAAGACATCAAGTCAGATAGAACAAGACTCTCGCTATGAAAGAAACATGCATAGAAACCTAACGCATAGCAAACCATGACATCTTGGCAGAAATCGGAGTGCACAACAGATTTATTGAAAACATGCAACTAAAGCACAAACACTACGACAAAAGGACTGGTAGATTGAAGCAGTATGTAGACTGATAATTGAGACATGGTTGCCAGTGATTTGCGCCTTTTTTTTTTTTTTGGTGGCTCGTCTCTGCGAGTGTCTGGATCTCCTTCCTTGATGCGATATAGGTTTGGTTACCGGCCACTGTGGCCCCGTTTCAATGGGGAAATATACTTAGATTTAAATGCAACACAAAGAACCTTGCGTGGTCAAAGTTAGTCCATACGGCCCCACTTCGGCGTGCCTCATAATCATAGTGTAATTTCGGTGCGTTAAACCCCAGAAGCTAATTAAAATTTCTTTCTTCCTAGCAAAATGCACATGTTAACTGCACTAAGGCTAAATTACGAGCACATATTGGCATTCACCGTGGGCGTATAAGTTGAAGGCAAATTAACTTACCCTTGCAACAACGCCTTCCACGTGCAGAAAAAACTCTTTAGTGCACCCCGATAAAAAAGAAGAATAAAACGTGAGACACCGAATCTTCGTGAAATCCCAGAAAAAAAATTTGTTAATTATAAGTTTAGCCGTCAGCAATCTAATATGTTAATTCAGCAGTTGATACAAATGTGTGTGTGTGTGTGCAAATCAAAAGTAAAAGCCGGTGTCAAAAGTTTTTCTGGATGATGCAGGAGGGCCAGAGTTAAGAAGTAGATAAAAAGTAACGATTCTTGGTGAAGGCTAGCATAAATAAAATGAGCTCCCCGACAGAAGTTGGTCCTAAAAGAACTGGTTTGAAGCGGCTACACGTAGCTTCGCAATCAGTACTGGCCGGACGAGCGTGAATGTGAGGTGTGGCCGCAGACGGTCGATAGCTGAGCCGCGAGGGCGCTCACAAAACATTGGCGCCCTTTGGCGCCGTCCAGCAACGCCCGTTCTACCTCTAGCAGACGACGACGTCGGAATGTAAGCTAGATTGATGACAAGAGGTTGCAGACCCCGATTTCGGACTAAAACGTTGGTCTGCCAAGTCGTAACTGTGCGCCATTGGGTGTCACCAAGCAAATGAATGGCTTCGAGTGCAATTGAGGAGTTTTTAAAGCAAAACGAGAGAAATGCTGGAGAGGATATACGCTGTGGGGATCATCACACTGAGTGAAGAATTGCTCGAGGCAGTATCTCCCTGTCCCAATCTACCAATATTCAAAGTAAAACTGTCATTATCTGTAGTGGATAGGCGCGTCACGGGAAGCACTATGCGCTCGTTTTCTGTGATCGAAAAGTGGCAGAACTTCCGCCCCCCTTAATTTATTGGCCATAGAGAAAGAGAAAAAGTCAAAGCTCTGCCGCATAGGTGAAGCAATAAGCGCGATAGCAACAAATTGGAAGGTCACACGCAGAATGGAAAGTACATCGAAGCGTGCCCTGAGTTTCTTACGCACAAATGACACTCTAAATGTACTCACAGGTACAGATGCACGCGAATAAGCGTCTCAGTTGTTACCTCGCTGTGTCTGAAAAGCGCGCGCTTTTCCCAAACGGAGACTGCAATAATCTAAATGACCTTTGCGCGCCTGGTAACTACAACAGAATCGTTCCAGTGAAAGTCTAACGCCAGCCAAGACGTACGATCCTCCCCACCGCGAGATAAGGTCGCATGAGGCAGCGTCGCGCCCTTCTCTAAGCGGGGCAAAGTACGCGTGGGAGATTAGAGTGTGCGCCGCCACACGATGTGGCGACGCGCGCTCATTGTGCCATCTTGCTGGTAATGCTGAAAACATAATAATTCCCCCGAGATGCCCGTCAGCAGCGGTAAGTGGTAGATATAAATAGCTTGCAGTTTGAACGGGGAAGGCCGTGCTCCTCGGTGGCCCAGTGGCTAATGCCTCCCACTCACGATTCAGAGGACACACATTCGATTCCACATGCCGGAGTCTTTTGCTGCTTTTTTTCTTTTATATATATATATATATATATATATATATATATATATATATATATATATATATATATATATATATATATATATATATATATATATATATATATATATATATATATATATATATATATATATATATATATATATACAAGTGAAAGGCGCAACAAGTGAAAGGCACAACGCAAGTTCACTTGCGTTGCGCCTTTCACTTTGTACAAGTGAAAGGCGCAACGCAAGTGCGGCTTCGCCGTTAGCTTGCTTTACTTACAGCGGTGCACGCTTTACAGGAATAGTTATGCAAACGTGTGTTCGACCGTTTTCTTTTTGTTTTTTTATGGACACTCGACAGAGTTTTGCCACCGGCGTCGCCGTCACTCACCATATATATATATATATATATATATATATATATATATATATATATATATATATATATATATATATATATATATATATATATATATATATATATATATATATATATATATATATATATATATATATGGTGAGTGACGGCGACGCCGGTGGCAAAACTCTGTCGAGTGTCCATTTTCTTTTTGTTTTTTTATGGACACTCGACAGAGTTTTGCCACCGGCGTCGCCGTCACTCACCATATATATATATATATATATATATATATATATATATATATATATATATATATATATATATATATATATATATATATATATATACATATATACATATATATATATATATATATATATATATATATATATATATATATATATATATATATATATATATATATATATATATATGTATATATATATATATATATATATATATATATATATATATATATATATATATATATATATATATATATATATATATATATATGGTGAGTGACGGCGACGCCGGTGGCAAAACTCTGTCGAGTGTCCATAAAAAAACAAAAAGAAAACGGTCGAACACACGTTTGCATAACTATTCCTGTAAAGCGTGCACCGCTGTAAGTGAAGCAAGCTAACAGCGAAGCCGCACTTGCGTTGCGCCTTTCACTTGTACGTTTTATAGCGAAGCCGTTATACAGTGCGGCTTCGATAAAATTGGACAAACATAAATCTCTCATGAATTATCTATAGTACTGGCCGTTTCAATGTACGTCTTCAGAGTTTAAGCCTACAGAAGAAGGAACAAAGCTGAAGATTGCCTTTACATCTCGCAATAAATCTTTCTGAGCAATTCGAAGGTGTATAATGACAGTTTCTATTTTTGAAAATACCTTATTAGAGCTTCTCAAGAAGTTCTAATAACACTTTTAGGGTTCATGATGACAGATTTCACCTACAAACCAAGTGACTAAGAACACAACAGACACAAACGCAGAATATTTCTCATTAGTGTCCGTCTGTTCAGTAGATTTTGTCTTCTAGATTGTATGCAAGACCTGTGGTTTCTGGATTGTGAGAGAAACCTGCGGTCATCAGTCACAGGCACCAGCATTCCACACTAATGCTAGTACTTTTCTCACCTCCGGGAATCGGTAGCGACGGGCAGGAACTATTAACTTCACTAAGGAAGCTGTAATAAGCGAGACCTATACGTGCGAACGCGAGTGTTGAAGCATCAGCATGTTATTTATGTTGACTTGGTGGTGAGCCTGGATATTTCGTCAACGCTACAGTGCCAAGTTTTTTCCTGTTTCATGTTGAATGAAAAATGAGCTCTTCTTTCTGAATAATAACATGTCTTTGCATCATTAGCTTATCGTTGCATGTGCGTTTCTCTGTTTCATCAGGGCTCATGACTGCTTGTCGTGACTAGAGATAATTTGTTCGAGTTTACACTCTAAGCAATCATTCAGCAATGTTTCTTCATTTTGTGTTTATCTCTAGCTATTAGAGCGCACATACACAGTAAGTAGTTATTTGTGTTCCGAGAAAAACTCAAATGAGTTTTAGTGCTGTTCCACTTGTGCCGTATACTAGCGACAGTTTGATTGACTGATTTGTGGGGTTTAACGTCCCAACACCACCTTGTGTTTATGAGAGACGCCGTAGTGGAGGGCTCCGGAAATTTCGACCACCTGGGGTTCTTTAACGTGCACCGAAATCTGAGCACACCGGCCTACAACATTTCCGTCTCCATAGGAAATGCAGCCGCCGCACTTGCTGAAATGCCAAATTAGATGCAGGTTCATTAGCTGTTCTTTGGCTCTCACACCATCCAGATTTCTTTGTACGAGTGCAGGTTCGATGTTGGCATTGCGGCACCACCGAGTCCACGTACGTTGCGCAGCACTGGTGAGAACCGCATGGCTGCAATCTCGTAATGCTTTGCTGCCGCGTTTCACCGTGCGCTGTCACGTCACCGAAGCCTGTAATATAGAGATGCGTCCACTTTGTCGGTTCCGTGGACGGCCAGTCCTCATATGGCATTCCAGTAGCGCCTCGTTTTCCTCTCCAATCTGTCTGGTCAGCCTGGGCTGCCAGCAGCGACCTTCCGCAGCATTTATTTCGTCTCGGTGCTGTGTAGAATGCAATCGCAGGTGTTCCCGTTTACGAACAGCAGCACAGTGACGCTCGACTCTCTCTCTCTCTTTCTCTCTCTCTCTCTCTCTCTCAGTTTTTATAGGCGACGTCTAGACTAAAGTCTCGTCGTCATCAGATGAAGACTAGACTACCCCACTTTCATACAGCCACTCTCACGAAAACCATGTAAGATGTGGCAGTACCGCAATGAAGCATCTTCTTCAGTAACGAGCTTTCTTCTCCTTTTTTTAGTTTTTCCTGATCGGTTTAATAATGCGCTGAATCAATATAAATTGAGAATAACAAATATTTTACTCTAAAAATGTTCACTCCAAATCGTAGCTGAAGGAACTAGCTAGATTACCCGCGGTAGGAACAGAGGGTGTGACTTCACGCATGAGGATGTGCCCATATCTCTGTGCTACTGAAACTTGTTTCTGAGGTTTTCCGCAATTAAACAGCCTACTCTGTGAATGTACATACAAGAGAAAATGACCGGTTAGCACATTTTTCTTCCGGTAATTGTGGATAGTTGTGCACCACCAGAGAAGGAGGCGGGGGCTCCACAATCTATCGATGTTTTTTTTGTAGTCGTGGTTTTAGCGCCAAATCAGTGGCCATTTTCAATAGCCCCGTCCCGTGCCGAGGCGCCTGTTGTGGCGCTTCGGTACCGGAACATCATTCATGTGCAGCTGTTGTGGACAGGAGCGATTATCGCTTGTCGTCACATCGCTTGGCTCGCAGCCAGCGGCGGGCAGAAGACGTTCGCTAGGGATGTTCAGCGATCGTACCCGTCCTGCTCTTGCGTCATGCACGGCGCTGTTCGTACAGTTGCAGTAATGTTGTTATTAGCAGCAAATTCTCATTCACTCTTCTGCATTATCAAAAAAAATGGGAGCATGATGAACGCGCGCGGACACACACACACACACACACACACACACACACACACACACACACACAGAGAGAGAGAGAGAGAGAGAGGGAGAGAGAGAGAAATTCGCTTCCATCGAAAATGCGGCTGCTGCGGCCGGGATTCGATCCTGCGATCTGTGGATCAGTAGCCAAGTGCCCTAGCCACTAGACCACAGTGGTGTGTTTCAAACATAATATATGTCAACATATTCAAGCTAACTTGCACGCTGATCAGCTGGTACTGCCCGATTCTCCACTGGCGATGTACTCGATGTCGAATGTTGTCGCCTTGGGTCTGTTAACATGACAGCCGTGGCCGGTGATCTAGGGATGCACTTGTCATGCACTTTACAGTGTAGAATAATATATATATATATATATATATATATATATATATATATATATATATATATATATATATATATATATATATTGTAATGATAATAAATAGTGGGGCTCAGGCAAGGGCGCAGGCAGGGTGACGGAAGCCGAGGAAGACGAAGCAGAATAAGAACAGCCGGCCTGCAGCAAAGGCGTTGTCTCTTATTTCTCGTCGTTACAATGGCGCAGTCGACGAAGAAAACGGCTTACGTCTCGGTTTCGTCATCCAGAACGCCCGCCGACGTGCAGCCGCGGTAAGCGTCGCTTGAGGACGGCGTCAAGCCCTCCTCGGCAGCTGTTTACTGACACCACCGTTCGGGGACGGCGTCAAGGCCTCCTCGGCGGCTCCAGCACCCGTTACCGGTACCAGTTCACGATAAGGAACGCCGTCACGCTTCTTCGCTGATGGAACCCGCAAGGCGTCCGTCGCGGCCAGCATCGATCCCAGCACCGACGGATGGCGTCCAGGCCTCCGTTGTGGTTCCGGGAAACTTGTCCTGGGACGCGACACGTCGCGGCAACCATGCGCACGGGCCTCTCTCACCTAGGGATGGCGTACATGCCTCCTCCATACCTGGCAACCTGTCGGCGCTTCAAGCACCCACCGTGTACGGCGTCGAGGCCTACCCGGCGGCGCAAGACCGCTTCATCTACGCCACAGTACCAGGTCACAACTCATCACACGGGTTCCGCTTGCCTGGGAACGTCGTTGACGCTTCCAGCGCCCTGGAACCCATGTCCACGATTCCTACCACAGCTGGATTTCCAAGGGACGCCGTCCACGCGTCCTTGGTCAGCAATTGTACCACCTCGAGTACCGCAGTCACTGTATCCTCCGCAGAGGCGGGCCTTGGCTCTTCGTGCGGATCACACGACAGCGCAGCGGAGCTGCAGCATACCATCGCGCAACTCCGCGTCACGACCAACGCCCTCATAGCGTCGAGCTCCCAGCTATGTCCTGCCATCTTGCCAACATTGTGCGCACTCAATGCCATGTTGGCTGCGGCCGCCTCACAAAACTTCGAGGTAAGCTCGCCCGAGAACCGTCGCAATCTCGGGCGTTCTCTCACGGAGGTATCAGAGCAAGTGAACTGCTTGGCGTGGGCACATTTCGGAGTTTTGCCCGCAGTCCCGCCATCGCCGATTTCCTTCGAGCTACCGGAGTTTCGCGGCTTCCAGGACGATGCCAAGGAATGGGTGGCAACCGTCAACGCTGTCGGAGATCACGCAGCGTGGACGGACCAAAAGAAGTGGGGCATGGCCATAGACCGCCTTCGGAATGCTGCCGCGGCTTGGCATCGATACGAAGGCGTGCGGCAGACATCCTGGGTGGACTGGAGTGACAAGCTCATAGCTGCTTTTGGACGGAGTCACCATCACCTCTCCACGACCACCCAGTCTTACGCGACCGCTACCGAGAATAGATCCCAGAAGGAGACCACCCTCGCGGCTTCAGCTGTATTTTGCAGCTTCCCGACAGCCAATTTAACCACCTACCCTGGGACGAACAACCCTACAGTGTTGACCCTCACTTCGAAGCGACATCTCCTGATATCACGTCAGTCTGTGGCCGAGTGTGCGGACGTCTGCCACACGCTAAGCGCCGCCTCCTTCAAAGTCACTGTCAGCAAAGACCTACCAGAGAAGGTAATACTTCCGGTTAGTGACAGGTCATCTGACAATGAAGGCTCTACTGCACGTGAAACTATAGGAATAAGCAGCTTGAGCATGAGTCCGACAAAGGCAGTGCTGCAAGAGCACGCGTTGCCTCTCAAGCTGCAACCTGAACTCGGCTCTCAGATGACTACAAAGACACCCCGACGCCCCTTGCCACACCGCAAGCAACGCAGGCGTCGACGCTCAGTGCAGCAGGTGACGGTGCAGCGTGGACTATTTCCAGCATTTGTAACACGACTGCGACAGGATGCTCAAACCGACGAGATTAAACCAACGCGGCCACTTTGCAGGAGTCTGTATCTCCTGCTAGCGGCATCTTGTCCAAGTCAACAGCGTTGGCCCCATCGTGGACGACGCCTGCACCGACCATCACGTCACAGCCAGTGTCGTCCTCCGGAATCTCCTTCAACAAACTTCCATGTGAAATATCAGCTTGGCCGAGCCCGGCCACCCCGGAATAGTCAATGCCGCCCACCGGAGACATTGTCGGTAACCCACGAGGCTCGCAGTCGGGGCCGAGTGTAATGATAATAAATAGTGGGGCTCAGGCAAGGGCGCAGGCAGGGTGACGGAAGCCGAGGAAGACGAAGCAGAATAAGAACAGCCGGCCTGCAGCAAAGGCGTTGTCTCTTATTTCTCGTCGTTACAATATATATATATATATATATATATATATATATATATATATATATATATATATATATATATATATATATATATATATATATACAGGGCATCCCACGTAACTTTAGCCAGAGTTTAAAAATATGCCAGAACACGTAATTGCGACTTAACCAAATGCATGTTACTCACCGTTGCCTGGAGTTAGCTAGACTATTTTTTCTGTTCTCAAATATTGTTTATTTACACGCTTAACTACACGTTATTACACGTTTAAATAATTAACTTTTCAAGAAACGAAGATAGATAAAAAATTTCCATGAAAAAGTTGTAAATCGCTTTGCAAAACGTCCAATTAAACAGTTTTGAACTTTGTTAAGTATTAGTATTTTTCTGCTGATTGCAACTTCAAATGAAATAGCCCCGCCGCGGTGGTCTAGTGGCTAAGGCACTCGGCTGCTGACCCGCAGGGCGCGGGCTCGAATCCCGGCTGCGGCGGCTGCATTTCCGATGGAGGCGGAAATGTTGTAGGCCCGTGTGCTCAGATTTGGGTGCACGTTAAAGAACCCCAGGTGGTCGAAATTTCCGGAGCCCTCCACTACGGCGTCTCTCATAATCATATAGTGGTTTTGGGACGTTAAACCCCACATATCAATCAATCAACTTCAAACGAAATACAAAAAAATACCACGTGACAAACCCGCTCACGCGTCAGTGTGCACGATGATTCTAGTGCTCCCTAACGTTCCGCGTACGAACGACACGCTTACTTCGCACTGGTTCATGACAGTGATAAGCAGTCACAGCGGTTATCGTTTTTGTCACCGATAGCAAAACGTGCTCATCGTAAAGCCACCACCATTGTTTCGGCCCTGCCGAGACAACACAATGGGGTAAATGCTATGGTCGTTCGTACGCGGAACGTGAGGGAGCACTAGAATCATCGCGCGCACTGGCGCACGAGCGGGTTTGTCACGTGGTATTTTTTTGTATTTCGCGGGAATTTGTAATTACCAGGAAAACACTAATACCTAACAGTTATAAAGTTCAAGACTGTCTAATCGCATGTTTTGCAAACCGATCTACAACTTTAATATATTGCCACGGGAAAACTACCAGCGCTCAGTGTAAGGCAGACATCGCGAACAAGAGAAGCGCTGACGGCAGCGCTACAAGAGACGAAGCCAACCGCAATGGGCGAGCGGGTCCCGCATGCGCAAGAGCTTCGACCGAGCTGCCAGTGCGCGTGAAGACGAAAATGACTGTGCTCAAGGCAGAGGTTCGCGAGGACTGCGGATATTCGCTTCCTTTTCCCAGCTGCTGTGTCATTCCTTTGGCTTGGGCACAAATTCGCCCTTATTAAAACTTTCAAATAGGACATCCTTATTATGAGGTTGTTATATCCACTACATTTTCTGGTGGCGGTGCTGGGTAAATGATTCCGAGCCCCACACGAGAGCGAAGTCCAAGCACTGACCAGCCGCATCATGTGGAGCTTACACCGGTACACCAACGAGTCAGCCGCCGTATCCGAGGAGAATCGCCAGAATTCGGACCACTTCCTTCTGTCTCAAGGACATCAATGACGGAGACAAGGGGCACTGCCACTATGACGAGCCAAGTTACGCCGAGACAACTCTTCGTAAGCCAACGTGTCATTCCAAAGGTGTTTCACGGTGACCCATACGAGGATGCCGAAGACTGGTTAGAGCATTTCGAGAGAGTGAGAATTCTGAATCAGTGAAACGAGGAGGGAAAGCTGCGCAACGTCTACATTGCGTTGGAGGACTCTGTGCGAGTATGGTACGAAAACCACGAGGAATCTCTGACGTCGTGACAAGAGTTTCGGCGGCAGCTACTGAGTACGTTCGACAGCGGTGATCGCCGGGAAAAGGCGGAAGTAGCTCTTCGTACACGGAATCAACGAACGAACGAAATGGTCGTGATGTACATCGAATATATGTCCCGCCCTTCCGAGTGATCTGATCCCGGCATGACGAAAGACAAGAAGGTGCGCCACCTCATGCACGGAGTAAAGCAAGAGTTGTTCGTGGGACTACTCCGCAATCCGCCCCGTACTGTTGCTGTGTTTCGGTTGGAAGCAACAACTATCGAAACGACGCTGCAGCAGAGAGCCCGACAGTACAACCGTGACGTAGCCGGTGCATCAGCAGGAGTCTACTCAGCAGGCGTCGTGGATAATCTTGACACATTGCGGGAGCTCGTCCGGTCTGTTGTCAGGGAGGAATTAAGAAAATTGCAGTCACCTGATGTCACCCCCGAGCTGTCTCTTGCTGAAGTTGTTCGAGAAGAAATTCGGCAGGCCATGCGGGAGCCGCGGAGTGATGTGCCAGTGACACGACAGACGGCAACGTACTCTGAGGTGCTCAGGCGACCTGCTCTGCACTGTACGGCGATCGAGACACCAAGTACCTATGTGCAGAAAATGCGCAACCCGCCTGAAATCGCAGAAGCAGCACGCGCTCCACCTCGTGCGACAGAGACAATACCATGGAAGAGCGATGTATGGCGAGATGCCGCACGTAGGCCCTTGTGCTTCCACTGCGGCGAAGCTGGCCACCTGTACCAATTCTGCCGATATCGTCAAGTTGGTCTTAGGGGATTCGTCATCAACACAACGTGTCCGCGAAACGGCGAAAGACCTTCCGAGATTGAAGAATACCTATGCTCACGTCGGAGCTTCGACCTGCCTCGTCGTCATCAACCACGCTCACAATCCCCTATGCGCTACCGCTCATGGAGCCCACGTCCCTTCTAGCCAGCCCACGTCCTAAGCACGTCTAGGCATCGTTCGCCTAGCCCAAATCCGGAAAACTGAAGAGGGCGACATATGGAGGCGAGGCCACTGACAACCTGGGATATGAAGAGCTTCCACTGCGATACGAGCGGGATGACGATGACTGTTTCCAGGTAAAGGAGTGCAGTAGAAAGAATATTACTTTAGACTTGCCGTTGGTGATTGGCGGACAAGAGCTCAATGCTTTGATCGATACTGGTGCAAATTATTCTGTGATAAGTTACAAACTAGCGAAGCGACTCGGGAAAGTTATGACCGAATGGAATGGACCTCAAGTACGTATTGCAGGTGGTCACCTCAGAACCCCTTTCGGCCGATGTACCACAAGGGTCGTGATGCGGGGCTTCACTTACGTCGGTGACTTTGTCGTCCTGTCCGTGTGTTCGAGGGAAGTCATACTCGCAACTGATTTACTAAAAGCTAATGGTGCCATTATTAATTTGCAGAGATCAAGCGTGTCATTTTCGATGGAACACGCTATAAGAACAGGACGAGCAGAGGAGCGACACAACATTCCACTACGGGTCATCGATGACGATGTAACGGTACCACAACAAAGCAGTGTAATGGTTCTTGTCAGAAATGATACATTTAGCGACTATGAAGGTGTGGCAGACTGCAACATGAATGTTTTCCAGAAGAGAGTTGTTTGTGCAGCACGAGGGTTTATCAAGCTGTGGAACTGGTGTGAAGACATCCTCCTCGCAAACTTTGGGAACGAGTTCCAACACATTGCAAAAGGAACAGCCATAGCCCTTCTTGACGAGTTCTGTGAAGTGACAGAAATAAGCAGTCTCGAAACTACACCAACCAATATGAAACTAACATCTGACATCTGCGACGTCATATCTGTCAATCGTAATCTTTCAGCGATTCAACATCGACAGCTATATGACCTAGTACGGCAATTCCGCAGCTGTTTCTCCAATAGTTCAAAGGTACGGCGCACGAGGATTACGAAACACAGGATTATAGCGGACGCGATGACCAGGTCAGTAGGCTAGCACCCGTATCGTGTTTCACCTAAGGAAAGGGAAGTTATAGAGAATCAGGTACAGTAGATGCTTCAAGATGATGTTATCCAGCCTTCTAACAGTCCGTGGACATCTCTCGTGGTGCTTGTCAAAAAGAAGGATAACACGCTACGGTTTTGTGTTGACTACCGAAAATTGAACGCTCTGACTAAACGGGATGTATATCCCCTTCTGCGCATCGACGACAGGTTAGATCGACTTCGGTGCGCAAAGTTCTTCTCATCACTAGATCTCAAGAGTGGCCCTGCCGTGATGGTCTAGTGGCTAAGGTACTCGGCTGCTGACCCGCAGGTCACGGGATCAAATCCCGGCTGTGGCGGCTGCATTTCCGATGGAGGCAGAAATGCTGTAGGCCCGTGTGCTCAAATTTGGGTGCACGTTAAAGAACCCCAGGTGGTCAAAATTTGCGGAGCCCTCCACTACGGCGTCTCTCATAATCATATGGTGGTTTTGGGATGTTAAAACCACATATCAATCAATATAATCAGATCTCAAGAGTAGATACTGGCAAACCGAAGTTGATGAACGTGATCGCGAGAATACTGCGTTTATTACCCCGGACGGATTCTTTGAATTTAAGGCTCTCCCTTTTGGACTCTGGTGCGCGCCGGCAACGTTCCAACGTATGATGGACAGTGTACTTTCGGATTCAAGTGGCAGTGTTGCTTAGTGTACCTGGACGACGTGATTATCTTCGTCGCAACATTAGAGGAGCGCATGAAGCGCCTTTGGTCTGTGTTAGAAGCAATTCGTTCAGCAGACTTGACTATCAAGCCAGAGAAGTGCCAGTTCAGCTTCGAAGAACTTCGATTTCTTGAGCACGTCGTCAGCGTCCAAGGTGTTCGACCTTATCCCAAAAAGACAGCCGCCGTCGCAAGGTTTCCAGTCCCAACAGACAATAAGTCAGTACGGAGATTCTTAGGTTTGTGTGCGTACTACTGACGGTTTATCCGAAATTTCTCGAAAATCGCAGAACCCTTAACGAAACTCATGAGGGAAGGTCAGCCTTTTTAGTGGCAAAATGAGCAACAATGTTCCTTCAACGAATTATGAAAACGGTTGGAAAGACCCCAAATTCTTCATCATTTTGACGAGACGGCTGACACGGAAATACACACAGATGCGAGAGACATCGGCTTTGGATGCCTTCTAATACAGTGGCAGAATTGCGAAGGAAAGGTCATAGCTTACGCCAGCCGGACTCTAACAAAAGCAGAGATCAACTATTCAGCCGCAGAAAAAGAATGTCTTCCCGTTATCTGTGCCATCAGTAAATTTCGACCTTGCCTATATGGTAGGCCATTCAAGGCAGTCAGCGATCATCATGTCCTTTGCTGGCTGGCGAACATCAAGGATTCATCCGGGCGGCTAGCGAGGTGGAGCCTCAGACTGCAAGAATATGATATAACCGTGGTATATCGATCTGGGAGGAAGCATACCGATGCTGACTATTTGTCGCGGGCGCCCGTAGACGCAGCACTATCAAAAGACGAGGACTTTTCGTTCTTAGGTATTGTCAAAACTACTCAAATAGGTGAATTTCAACGCGCTGACGAAGAATTGTTCCCACTCATCAAACACCTAGAAAAAGTAGACGTACATGTGCCGCGTCTACTTTCCGAAGCATCGCATCAATCTGCCTCTGGAAAAATGTTCTCTACAAGAGAAACTTTAGGCCCAACCGCGAAAAGTTGCTGCTTGTCGCTCCTACAACTATGCGACAAGAAATAATACGAGCGCGCCACGATGATCCTACATCTGGACATTTGGGCGTGACTGAAACGCTTGCAAGAATCAGTCTGCACTACTATTGGCCCAAGCTCTTAACTTCAGTACAGCGCTATGTCAAGACATGCTGCGAATTCCAAAGACGGAAAACACCTAGTGCTAAACCGGCGGGTCTTCCACAACCTATAGACCCACCGAAAGCACCTTTCTAACAAGTTGGAATGGACCTCCTTGTACCCTTCCCGACGTCTTCATTCGGCAGGAAATGTATCGAGGTCACGACCGATTACTTAATAAGATACGCTGAAACAGACTACTTGGAACGGGGAACGATGGCTGAAGTGGCCAAATGTTTTGTACACAACATAGTTCTCCGCCATGGCGCTCCAACAGTTGTAATCACCGATCGCGGAACGGCTTTAACAGCGGAACTTATGAACTGTCTCCTCAACACGACTCACTCTATTCACAGAATAACAACCGCATATCATCCTCAAAGTAATGGCCTGACGGAGCGTCCTAACAGAACGCTTACTGACATGGTATCTATGTATGTGGATGTCGAGCACAAAAATTGGGACGAATTTTTACCATATGCCACCTTTGCTTACAACACCACCGTACAAGTTTACCCCGTTTCAACTTGTTTACGGTCGTGCAGTTGCCACAACACTTGACGCTATGTTACCGATAGACCAAGACGACTATCCCCCTGATCTGGACGACTTTATACAAGGAGCGGAAGAGGCCCGCCAGTTAGCAAGGTACCGAATATGTCACCAACAACGGCTCGACGCAGACTGCTACAACCGGGGAAGACGTGAAACGCGGTATGATGTTGGCAACAAAGTGTGATAATTGATATGTGGGGTTTAACGTCCCAAAACCACCATATGATTATGAGAGACGCCGTAGTTGAGGGCTACGAAAATTTCGACCACCTGGGGTTCTTTAACGTGCACCCAAATCTGAACACACGGGCCTACAACATTTCCGCCTCCATCGGAAATGCAGCCGCCGCAGCCAGGATCCGAACCCGCGACCTGCGGTTCTGTAGCCGAGTATCTTAGCCACTAGACCACCGCGGCGGGGCCAACAAAGTGTAAATAAGGACCCCAGTACGCTGACAAGGCCTGCCTGAAAACTCACTTCCCGATATTTCGGCCCATATGAGACAGTACACCGACTCAGTTACCTCGTTTATGAAGTCAAGCCTGCAGGTTACGTGCATTCGAGACGACGCAATCCCATGGAGCGCGTGCACACAGTACGCATGAAGGCCTACTACGACCGATACGAAGACTAGCCAATGAATCGCTTGCTATGCTACAACCACATTGCACGCATCGGGGCGATGCCGCTTGAGAGGGGGGATAATGCTACGGGAAACTGCCAACGTTCAGTGTAAGGCAGACATCGCTAACAAGAGAAGCGCTGATGGCACCGCTACAAGAAACGAAGCCAGCCGCAATGGGCGAGCGGGTCCTGCATGCGCACGAGCTTCGACCGAGCGGCTAGCGCGGCGTGAAGACGAAAATGACTGTGCTCGAAGACTACGGACGTTCGGTTCCTTTTCCCAGCTGCTGTGTCATTCCTTTGGCTTGACAAGGACATCCTTTTTGTGAGGTTGTTATATATATATATATATATATATATATATATATATATATATATATATATATATATATATATATATATATATATATATATATATATATATATATATGTATATATATTATATATATGTATATATATTATATATATGTATATATATATATATATATATATATATATATATATATATATATATATATATATATATATATATATATATAGTGGGTGAAAAGATAACTTGCCATGGGCAGGCAAGTTATCTTTTCACCCACTTTTATTTCCTCACATATACCTTACAATTCGGTGTAATAACCTCCCCTATACTTTCCTTGGCATTATTGTCTGTTAGATTTCATTATTATTATCTCAAAACACGAAAAAACGAGTCCTTAAGAAGAATACAGTTATTTCCCTTATATATATATATATATATATATATATATATATATATATATATATATATATATATATATATATATATATATATATATATATATATATATAGGCAGGCATGGTGGCGAAAATGGCCGTAGCGTTGCAATAAGTCAAGTAGATCCTCCAAGAGAACGGTAACAACGGAAGTGTTTAATTCGACAGTTTCGGCCAGAGTCTGGCCTCCTGATGAAGGCCAGACTCTGGCCGAAACTGTCGAATTAAACACTTCCGTTGTTACCGTTCTCTTGGAGGATCTACTTGACTTATATATATATATATATATATATATATATATATATATATATATATATATATATATATATTGAAAAATTGCTCTTAAGCTCGATGAAAGTGATAAGTGATTGCAGCCCGTTTATCCAACATCGAACATGACTAAGTAGCCCCTCACCATCTTCCTGTTTTCTTTCTTTTTCTTGGCTCATACATCGGTCGTGCTCTTCACGTGAGCCAAATGGCGCTGCACGTAATGAGAAAGGGAAGTAAGAACGAATGGTACATTTTTCCACTCCAGTTCCCGCAGACGTAAGCTCCGCGAAAATACACTAATCTAGTTTGGCGGTTAAGTTTGACGCGATCACCTTGAAGCAGCTCCCGGTGTCGGGGCGTTGCTGTCACGAGTGGTGGCTGAGAGGCAGCACAACAAGCAGCGGCAAAAAAATAGCGGAGGAAAAGGGGCCCTGCCATATCCAGAGAGAGCGCGGGCCAACGTAAACGTCGTTAATCGATACGCGGCGCACGGACGGGCCATCCCGGCACGGAGCCAATCCATCATTCACGGTCCACGCCGGGGATGCGCGCGCGGCGCATAAACTTGGCGCGTGTGTGTGTGGGCACAGGAGGTTTCGTCAGCCTTGTTTGGACACCGCGTTAGAAGCCAAGGCGCAAGGACTGGCGCGGGCCTGCATTCCCCCACTCTTTCCTGCCGCCTCGACCGTCGAAAGAGAGGAGCTTTTCATGGATAGCACGCATTGTCCGAGTACCCACACTCGTGCCACTTTTTTTTTAGCATCGCCAGTGCGCGAAAGCCGCCAGCAATCGCCGCCACAACGGTTCGAGGAGTTCTCCGCGACGCCGTTGATATTTGTACCGTCTGTCAATATTCCTGCACAATGCACTTCGCAGTCTTTCTTAACTAGTAACGCTCGCAATCAGACCGGTTTACTTTCGCATCATAGCCGTGTTAGACGATTACGGCGTGAGAGAAACGAACGTTTACGACGTGTAAGCAACGATAGGTGAAAATGGAGGCCCCTCTATCTACGTCGAGCGTAATTGTTTTGTCTGCCTATATTCTCTTCACTGTGAAAACACTTGATGGCTGTATACGCGACGCTGCATCAGTCCGTGTCCAATCCGTTGCGTTACTGCGATGATCAGGCCGCGTCACCATCCTACGTTTTATCATATGCGAAAAAAAAGTTTCCTTGCCGCCGACATACTTGCTCTTTGGCTCCAGAGGCAATACGCCGTTCCTTGAAGAGCAGAATTATGGTCATGCAATTTCATTGTATTCAGGTAAATCTAATTGCGTGCAACTGTATATACGTGCAAAACTGGGACAAATAAATGCTAGTGTTATTTAGAACATACGGACTAGTGTTTTTTTTTTCGAGCTGAAAACACACTGTGAACTCTAACCGTATTACTGACAGAAGGATAAGCTGTTTCATGGTGTGCCAAACGTTTGTATATCGAACATTATACTACGCCAAAAGCTAGGCAGGTCAAGTAACGCTAACATACCATTTGACGGGCCACAGAAGCTTCGGAAAGGGGAAAAATAAATTGTATGCGGAATGATGACGACTTTTTTCTCAAGTGTTGTTTGGAACATGATGCAAGGCATGAACGGACTCTTTAAGGTGTCGTCTTCGAACGCTGCTTTTCTATAACCACGAGGAAACGAGCCCGCAAGTTTAACGTCATAGGGCATAGTGAGAGCGAGGTGAAGAGAAATACGCGTGAATGTGAGAGGAGCTGAGGATAGATAAATATAGAATGATAGAGAGGAAAAAAAAAGAGCAGCGGAAGAGCAATGGGAATGCGAGGAAAAGCGAAACCAAACAATAACGAACAAATGCCTCCGGCCTACCCTCAGCCGTGTTTCATTCGCACTGCATCATGAAAGGCTCAAATATCTCGTGCGTACGACGATCTTTGTGATCGAACAGACGTCTGGTTTCAGCAGTTATGCATGACGTGAGGTAGCGGTTTGATTTTTTTTTCCGCGTGCCCCGCCGTGGTGTTCTAAGGTACTCGGCTGCTGACCCGCAGGCTGCGGGATCGAAATTTGGCGGCGGCGCCTGCGTTTTCGATGGAGGCGAGAATGCTGTAGGCCAATGTGCTCAGATTTGGGTGCACGTTAAAGAGCCCCAGGTGTTCGAAATTACCGAAGCTGTCCACTACAGTGTCTCTCATAATCATATGGTGGTTTTGGGACGTTAAACACCACACATCAATCAATGTTTTTTTTTCGCTTTTAGAGGTCAGCTCGGCGTCACACGGACTGACGATAGTTATAGCGCAAGGACAAAACGACGACACAGAGACAAGAAGGACACGAAAGACACGAGAGCTCGTGTCTTTCGTGTCCTTCTTGTCTCTGTGTCGTCGTTTTGTTGTCGCGCTATAACTATCGTCATGCCATACCAACTAGCCCAAGCTGCCACACGGACGTTGGGCTCTACCCTTTTTTTTTCCCTGTCCTCTCCCTCCATACCTCATGATTTTATTGCGATATTCGCCTTCATCGCCAATTGCCGTCACGGTGTAATCTTCAGCCGCGAAATTATTTTGTGTCTGTCTTTCTTGTTTCTTTAGCACGCACTGTTGTCGTCTTTATATGATCGTGTACCACCAGCCTAACAGCAGTCACTTTTAGAGAACTTCTTAGATGTCCCATCCATTGCAGCAACTTCGGTCGGTGATCTTAAAAATTGGAGGACGCTTGAGCTTCGCCATCAAGAGAAGATCGCGAAAGTGTAATCGGGCCTTGTGTGCATCGCCTTCTGAATCGCAAGCCTCCTCGTTGTCGGTGCATGCCTCAACCATGCCGTAAGGAAATGGGATATTGTGCGGGTAACATTGGCTATTTCAAAGCATCATTGAATGCCTACGGCAAGAACAGTTTCTAAGCTCCCCCTATGCTACAATTATTCCTCTTGCGAATCACCAAAATGCTGACTACACATCCGTGGGGCAACGCATAAACCTATACGCAGATGTTCACATTGTTGATGGCTCTGCTGCTAATTAAATGTGCCGGAGCGCTTTGTGATGGGTGGGCCTTTAAAACACCCTCTCGTTGCTCAATTTACATGTTTTTACGCCGATTTCAACAAATATCCTGGCTCTGTTACTGGTAGAACACCTGCTTGCCATGATGACGGCTTGAGTTTGATCCTCACTTGGACCCAAATAAAAAATACTCTTCAATTTCTCGGTCACACAGAAAATAACTTTTTTTGCTTACAACCAACGCTGACTGATGCTTAAGAAATGGTGCGAAACAAACTCCTTAACGCTATCATGTCGAAATGATGGTGCCTGAATCATAGAACGGAAGGGATAAGTAAACCCGTTCGGTCATGTGGTTTTGGCATAGGTGCGTCATCAGATGCAATCAACACGAAGGAACGAGTGATGGCATTTTTTTGGTCAGTGGATGGCCGCTGACCGATGTATTTCCGGGAATCGCCATTAACACAAATCTTTCCTGGTTTCCACAAGTGAAGAAACTTCGAGCTAGAACAGTAGCAGCAACTCAACTCTTCAAATTCATGACTGGAACACGATGAGGATGTAGTTGCCACTCAATGGTACTGCTTCAGAAAGCATAAATTGAAGGAACATTACGCTCTTGCGTACCGGTGCTGCACCGATTATCCCCAGTAAATAAGAGAACCCTGGAAGACGCACGCAACAGTTGCCTACGATTATGTCTACGGCTCCCGAAGAGCTGTAGCGTAAGCAAGATGTCTCCCGCTGGGTGTCGTCTCTACCCAAGAAACCAGGCGTACTCATCTTCGACATATATATTACAAAGTAAAAACATTCTCTGTACGAAGTTCATCTACCCCACAGCAATTCAGCATTTGGCCAATCTGCGCAAATGCTTCAACTTGCTCCTATTGATCGGCCACAGAAATTAATGCCTGCAACATTTTCTCCCTGGACGCTTTCGCACTATAAAACAAGTTGTACCTAGTACCAATGGGGCAAAGAAACAAATTTAACAGTCTACGCTGCTGCAGACTAATCTCTCCCAGTTTGCCGAGCAATATGCTGAGCACTCACATATTGACACCGACGCCTCAATCACTCGGGAGACTTCCGCTTACGGACTTTATATCCCCTCTACAAGACAAACGCTATCATATCGGCTGCCGTGTATGATATACTCGACGGCAGCAGAACTTGATGGCATCAAAGAAGCTGTCCTTTACATCTTGCGCCAAACACCGGGCATATGGGCAATGTTCACTAACTCCGAGGGAGCAGTACAGATATAGCTGAATATCCCAAATAAAACGATTTATCACCTTGTTTCATTCGACATAGCATACCTACAACGCCTGGCTATTACCCCAGAGAAATATATTACATTTCAGTGAATACCGGCTCATTGTGGCATTCTTCTCAATAAGAAAGCAGATGAAGCAGCACGCAAAGGTCTTCGACACTATAACTACAGACGAACTTATTTCACCAAATCCGATGCTTCTCAAATAGCTAAAAGACTTGCGTTTGAAGAAAATTTGCTCTAGAACCTTCCGGCACATAATTATTCCTTCTTTCACTCAATCGACCCCTATCTCAGAAAAAAACTGTCATTCAAATTCCTCGACATCTGAGAACGCTATACCATCGTCTTCGCCTAAACACTGCCTATGTACACAGCTTACAGTATCGCTTCGGTCAATCAGCGAGTCCGTACTGCAACAACTGTGGCTCCATCGAAACTGTGGAACACATCCTGTTTGAGTGTAGAGCGTGTGCTGATGAGCGTGTGCTCCATGAACATTGCATGAACTCGGTAACCGAGAGAACTTTCTCCCTTGACAGTGTATTGGGAGCTGTAGCCTGCTTCACGCTACAGAGGCGTGCTATTTGTTCGCGTACTTGGACATTATCGTCAGCTAGACAAACTCTTATCTCTACTTTGACACCACGGAAAAGCTGTTAATGGTCAAAGATGTGACCTTTGTTTTTCTTTATTTTCTTATTCTATTTTCTTTCTTAAGATGTTTTCTTTTTCTTCTCTCTCCATATCCCTACTTTCAATCCCCAATCCTCTTCCCAACGCAGAGTAGCAAGTTAGCTATTTGTATATGCCGGATAAATTATCTGCTTTTAATTAAAGATATATCTCTTTCTCTCTTCTTTTGCACTAGTCAACTTCTTCGAATCTTATGAATGCAGGTGTCTACGAACGCGTCCGGAATGAGTTTGCAACTATGGCACTTAATTTGCACGGCTCGGCGTTTTTGACTGACTCTTACAACGAAGCCGTATTTATAGCTAGAGCATTATTTCCGTTTGTTAGCGACCAAAAACGTATGTGACACAGGACTTGTGAAAACCCCACTACTAGCTATAGTCGTCCACTAAAAATGAAGAATGGCACGTACAGGCGTCAAGCAAAAGTATGTGCCACTCAGACGACAAGATGACGCACGTCGCATTTATAAGAGGCATCAAGTACAACTGGAAAGTTCTAAACGAGCGTACGCTAAATTCAAAAGGAATTTTCTGGACAGCCATTATGGATTTAGCTGCAGGTTTTTGTGATTGGCTTCGGTTCGAAATTGTGTGTCAAATCCATGTCGTGCACTTAACAGCGTCGCTGATCATCTGCCTTTCAGAGTGTAGTGGCTTCTGAATTTTTTTTTCGTGCTTGGCTTTGCTACACTCAATGCGCGAGGTCAGGGATCAAAATTGGGCACGGAATCGTTGGTTCACGAGGAAGGAAGCTCTTCGAATCCAACGTGAAAATATAACGCCCCGTTTCGATCAGTTATGTGACAATTTGCCACCCTTCGCAACGCCTAGTTTCTATATAGTTACGTGCTACGCCGTTCCATACGGTTCAGTGTTTCAGCAATTTGTTTTGTTCCAACTCCGACTTGAATGATGAGCTAAGGCTGGTCACGATGGCTCAGGACGCGGCCCAAGCTCTAGACATCCTGGGTTAAGAATGCCCCTGCGAAGCTAAAAATAAAGGTTTTTGTGCTCTCTTTCTGGGTGAAGAAAACCAAAATGGTCCATTTATGTGTTCCCGCTTTCGTGATAATTCGTGAGGCACGTTGCTCGATCGCAAAGTCACTGTCACGTATGAAAATCCACGGATTGCTCATTCATTAATGGCTACCTCTGAGAATTGGTGTTAAGAACTGAAAACTCACTTCCGCGTTTCTAATTTGGTAGCTGCTTTGTACCCCACATAGACTTCGAGAGTTGCAATGTCTGTACATGTAGAAGGCAGCGCTATGGACAACCAGGGCTGAAACTGGTAAGCGTGCCAGTATGAGCACCGTAACTTTTGACATACAGCCTATGTCGAATGGAGGATGCAGTTTTCCATCAGTGCATATGACGACTAAACAGCGGTAAGCTATAACCTTAGGAGCTCGTGCGCTCATCCCAACGCGCTCGTCTGGGGACGGAGCTTAGATGAACGCACCGTGCTAGATGAAATGTTGATGTGCGCGTGTGTAGGACATCGCCCGAAATGGGCCACTTTTGCGGACCCTCTGACGGCACGTAAACGTATTATAGTTGCACATACAATCTGTCGTAACGCGTCCTTGTCAGCGATGGTGCTCCACAGTAAAAAAAAAAGAGATAATAATGCGTTTGTGACAGCCTGCCACGTGTTGTCGCTGTCAATTCTGAATCATTGGAGCCAGTGGTTTTTTATTTTTTTGCAGTGAAGTACTTGAATTTATTTAACATTGCGCTAGAAGTATCTAGCATCGTGTTAGCATGGTGATGACAGCGTAAACATAACTATGGTGAAATAAAAAAAATTGAGCAAACCCTGTCGAACACTTAGCGAACTTTGTCGAAACAGCGAAGCTTCTGCCCATTCTTGATCAGGCTATATCGTACTCCAATACTTTCCAAGTCTTCCGTTTGTTATACTTCAGGTCCGTGTACTTAGATTTAGGTGCAAGTTAAAGAACCACAGCCGGTCGAAATTCCCGGAGTCCTCCACTATGGCGTCTCTCACAATCATATGGTGATTTTGGGACGTTAAATTTTGACGTATATTATTTTGTCCTTGGGCGCTCAACTTCGGCCTCTCCTTCGAGAACGTCGCTGTTGGCTCGGCAACTACACACCCGCTTTCGCGTCAACTCTCGCTGACGCACACATTGGGCGGCTTTTTCAGAGTGAGGAATGTTCATCATCCTGGAAGCGCGAACTCCAGAAGCCTGGCCCTGACACGCTAGTTTATACAGCACTACGCCTCACCATCACCCTACCTCAGCGCGTTTCTCGAAGGTACAGTGTACTAGTCAAATGTTCAACCCTCAACACATACCTCCCTCACCTCCCGCGGCACGTCCTCAACATCCTCCGCTCTCGCCTCTCGTGGCAAGATCCCGTCTCTCGGAACACACGCGTCCTCTTCTTTTTACCGAGGCTCAATTTCTCCACAATATGAGGCCACGTGATCAGCGCTACTACTACTCCAGACATGAAAACTTCGACTAAGGACAGCTTTACTGGTAAAAAAGGTTACTTTTACCCTAAAATTATCCAGTTTGCGTTCAACTTGCCCACAGTTTCCTAAGCGCCTCCACTACAGCACACGACGAGTGCTGCGCTGCCGCTTTGAAGTTGTTGGGGCCTGGCCTATGCATACTCTGCATGCAATAGATCAACTAGCATAGTCTGAATCCAATTGCATAACAACTGTCTCATTGGAAGCTATCTAACAGTGAACCAGTGAAAATCTTGAGAAACATCTTCTATCTTTGAGTTGTTTGGCCAACATTGGGTAAACGATATTGTCACGGCGTCGTGACGTGGCCGAAGACAGGAGACTGTATGTTGAAATCGAACTGTTTTTTTTGGGCAGACCTGTGCCCTGTATACGGAAAGTCGGGTTACAGTAGCGGTCTTGCACTGATAGCGGCGAAAGGAGCGTCGGACATCGATACACTGACAAGCGGCGAAGCGTGTCGGCATTTATACCCTTGCCATCGAATATTCTAGCGTTATCGCTAGCGGCGACGTAGGTTCCCGAATAATCTGCAACGTTCTCGAAGTGGGCGTAATCTTAACAAAACGATCCACCACAGCCTCGAAGCCTCTTGAACATCTTAGGCGTGGTTTGCGCTGAACGGAGTTTAACGGGGTGATAACGAAACTTGAGGAAATGAAGGTGATAATATGCTGCTCTCCAAAATGACTACAGTAGGCGCTTCCCATGCTTCGTTATTGTACTCCAAAAGGTCCCTTTATATACTCTCGATGAACGATTGCTGCACGAAGCATTCACTTTTCTGTGTTGTTTTTATGAAGCACATTTTTTTTTCACGGGAACATCTCATTATGCATCGCGGCTCATGCACTTGCTTATAGGCCTGGTCGTATGCACCCCCGGGGACTCGTCGCCATGGATACGCAGCAGAAAAGCGGTAAAGTGTAAAGTGCAAAACAGGCACGGCAACGGCCGCTTAGGCCGGGAGATACGAGGGAATTCAGTGTTGATGCCAACACACTGTATACGTGGACAGCAGGGAATGCACACGGCACGACTTATAGAGGCATGATGCCATTGCCCTTCCTCATGGCAGGACGCTTTGGGAGGAAAGAGACATTGCCTAATGGGCGTTCCTTGCAGAAGCGCGCCGTCAGTCTCACGGCTAAACAAAAATTGAAAGAAAAACAAAAGAAAAAAATCTAATTTTGTAGCACGTGCTGCGTTGAGGACCTCGCGAGTGAAGTAAAACAAAAGAAACAAGAAGTGCGAGGTGGGTGGGGGGGGGGTTATGTTTTCATTAAAAAAAAAGCCGCATTTTTGCCCACTGTCAACATAAGCACAGAGCGACGTCGTAGCTGCTAGCGGCACATATGTTGACAAAAACGTTTATTAGAGGCCTGCAATGTCAAGAGATTGTTCAAACAGAAACAATGTCTTGCTATTATGCATGGCGTCAGAAAGCTTGCGCGCCAACACGCTTCTTATCTAAATATCTGTACGGGCCACTGAGTTGAATACTATAGTTACAAGGTCTTGCTGCAGTACTGTGTGACTTGTTACTTTGCGTAAACTACAGACATTTCTCAATGCTACTCACTCAGTTACGGCAAACAATAATACTGTGTGTACATCTGCAGAATACTGTGTTGTCATTTAAATATCTCCCTGGTACTTCAGCAAAATATTTACACAGCTCGAGTGACCCCACAAGAACTGCGCAATGCTAGAAGACTTCCCGGGAACCCGCAAAAGCGTGCAGCTTAAACTGCAGTAGCAAATCCTTGCTTTCCTAGGTCCGTGGAATCCATTTGCAGACAAGACATGTGCAAGCAACGGCTGGCTCTACTTAGACAACTGCTTCAGGTAATGCAAGATGTGCCCGCGGTATTACTAAGCATCTATCCTTAATCGTAAGTGTTGGCTATCTCTAGAAATCGGGTAGGCCACACACTAGTCATGCGAATACTGAGGAAGCAACCGAGTGGGTGGCGTTTCCCTACTTTGTTTTTCCCTGCTTAGCCGGACTTGGCCTTACCAGCGCTTTCTATGCTACACACGCAAGACTATGCTGTGCATTTCCCTCTCCTCCTTTGTGGGGCGTCGGTATGTAGGGCCCCCGCCGCTCTAGACATCTTAATACACGCTATTACTGTGGCGCGCCAGACGACATCGAATATACGGACCTCGTAAAATGTACTTGCGTGTATTACAAGTTTTAAGGTTATATTACTCTCAGAGGTGTTTTGTGTTCAGGTATGTGTGCCTTTGTGTATTTGTGTTTGTGCGTTCAAACTGTCTAGACAACTAAAATACGCATCATGTGTTCTGATGTTTTCGTGTTCAGATATCACTTCAACTAACATATCGGAGTATTACAAACAATGCAAAATGAAACATAATTTTGGAAAATCGGGAATTTATGAAAAATAAACTACAATAAACACCGAATTTCTTCCATTAAATAAACTCCAGAAAACATCCTCCGAATTAAAAAAAATAAACTCGAAAAAAAAAACATTGGCCCCGTATCTGCATGTTTCACTGAAAACGTCGAAAGACGATAGTACTGCGTCTGGAGAGAGTGAACAAAACGTTTATTTGATGTTCTGCGCGAGAAAATCGGTAAATGGTATTCAGGAGGCACTGCGTTAGTTAGAGTGCCTCAATGTGTGCAGCGTAGGCGAACGAGCGCATCGAGGCACGTCACACGTGAGACATGAGCGCTATCTGGCGGTTATCTTAGAAAACGAAGCGCGTCGTGCGCGCCCGTCTCGGAGGCGATAAGGTGTAGAACGCAAGGCGAAGGGCAGGTGCCATCACCGTGTTGTCTTATATAGCCGTCAGCTACTCACTCTGTTCACCATGTGACCCTGTTTTTGTATTCTGAGTGCATTGCGTAACGGCGATTTATATTCCCCTTGTATTTTATTTTAAAATGTATCCCTCTGTCGCCATGTTCATATCAACAAGTGCTGTATTCCCTCAAATTTACCTCGCCCTGTATTGCCTAAAATGTGATCTCATTAATATATATATATATATATATATATATATATATATATATATATATATATATATATATATATATATATATATATATATATATATATATATATATATATATATATATATATATATATATATAGTTTTTCGTTGTTCTTGCACTGATCCTGCCTGTAAACTGTTCGTTACCTGTCTGTACCATTCCGATTCCTCCCCCCCTTACCCAATGCCCTGTTCTGGGGCCTGTAAGGTTTTTTTGAATAAATAATAAAGAATAAAGAAGTGTTCGAAACAATTCCCTTTTCGTGCAAAGCGTCGTATTGTCAGCGTAGCATGATAAACGCTATATACGGTCCTTGGAATGACTTGTGTATGTCTTTTCTAGTATAAAGAGACACATATAACACATATAGAATATTGATGTGTTGTTATTGTGCCTCAGATATGCGCAATAATTGCTTTTTAATTGAGAATCGCACAAGCATGAGCCCTAAAACTTGAGAAATATTGGTGGGCGCTGCGGATGGGGTTGGATTTTTGCCTTTTCGGATGCCATTTCAGCGGACAAACAGGCAAGTCTACCGACAAAGAGAGAGTCAGACCAAAATTTTTGCGTCGAAGGTCCCCAAGAAAGACTACCGTTTTTAAAAAGTGAGCCCTAGCTATAGTTTACTCTGTACCCTCCTACTTTTTCTCCTCTTCACCCTCACCTCCCTTCCCGAACCTTCTTACTATGCTATACTATACGAGGGGTACCCGGAAGTAACCACAGTGGCGCTGTGTTGGGGGGAGCTACTGTACAAAATTCTCACGCTAGGCCTCTCAGACCTTTCAACTTCCACCCCCTTCCCTTGCCTGACGCTGAGTAGCAAGTCATAAAATTGATTCAAGCCGACCTCTCGGCTTTCCTCTCATAATAAACCTCTATCTCTCGCATTCATGGCGTCCAGTGGATTGTACGAGGAAGCTTTTGTCGCAGTACAGAGATATTCGTCAAAGCAGTTTCACATTCACGGAGTTCTTTTTTGGGGGACGGCCTACTAAAGGGAACAGAGGGCTGTTGTAAAATTTCGTTTCATGCTCTGGTAACATTACCGAGCAGCTGTTGTGATATTAAACACAGTTTACATGGACGAGGTGATGAGAAAAAAACATGAGAATTTGAGTGATTCTTTTTTCTCCTTGAAAAAAAAATGAAAGGGAAAATGTCGCTTTCTGTTCTGGACCTCGTCCTCGGTGCCCGTCAACTTCACGAGTGGACAAAATTATAAAAACATTTTTGGCTCTTGTGCTTGAAAATCAATGACGGACAACCAAAGAGTCGGATAACATTAAGTGTTTGGTATAGCTTGGAGTTGGTTCAGCATATTTTAACAAAAGAATTGGAAATTAGAAGGTTCATTGAGAAATTTCTGCCTCAAATTTCATCAAATGAGCAAAGAGCTGGTCGAGCGAACAAAGGCTATGCTGTGAAAGAACAGCTCTGAAGCTACCCAGGCATTCGATTCAAGGTTGTTGCTCATGACTATAGTCACAGTGCTATTTTTACCACCACGAAAGAAAAAAAACTAACTGAAATCCGCTCACAGTTCTCTTGCAACGACCAATGCGAAAAATGACGAATGCGCGACACTGCTTTCACGAAAAAAAAATCATAATTGTACCCCGAGAAAAGGTTCCTGCAGTCCTTGCAGTCCAGAACTACTGCAGTCCCTGCAGTAGTTCTGTCGAGCACAGCACCAGTTCGGTTAATTTTGGGTACCCCCTCGTGCAATGTTGTGGCATGCTTTCTTTTACACACGCATTTTTACTCTCTCTTTCTTTCTCTTTCTTCATATCTCTATCTAATTTTCGCTCTTTCGTTCTTTTTTGTGTCTATTTTTATTTCTCTCTGTTTTCTTTCCGTCTTTTTTTTCTTCTTTTCTTGCTCATAACAACGCCATCATGCAGTTTCCATAAATGCTTGTTCTGCCAGAGTGCCTGGATAGCTGTAGTGGTCACTATGCTCACCTTCGGGTTTTGTTTGAGTGCGCAATGTTCTAATCCCGCCTTGCCAGGCAATTTTATCTGTTTCTTCTCCTACTCTCTACATCTCTTCTCTTCTCCCGCATTTTTTTTCTACAACGCCTTGCTATAGGCGACACGGGATACCATATAAGGTTGAGGTAGTAAATGATTATAATTTTCAGTTAACGCCACATGGTGCTTTGGCGAGCTCAAACAGTTTTGCTGTTAAAAATTAACATCTCAGATGATTGCGACATTGGGGAAAGCATAATTCGAACGAAATTGTATGAATTTCTTATATTTGCGATACATGATGCAAATAACTTGAGACATACATGTATGTGTTTGCGGCTGCAACGACTTCAAGTTTTGGAAGCGCGGACAGCAGGATCCTCACCGCGAGGCATTGGTACTGCTTCGGCTGCGCGAACCACCTTTTGATTCTGTTGTTGGCGTCTCTGAGCTTGGAATAACTCATTCAGTAGAAGCAGACGAAGCACTTCCACTGGTTGCGTTGATTGTTGTTCAGAAATAAATATTTGGGTCTATTCTCTACCAAGATCAAGAAAACGCTGTGAGTAGCAGGTGTAGCTGGCCGTGACAAGGTATTGTACGGCACACTGCCTTGATGCGTGGGCGCGTTCCATAAGTGTCGTCACAGACGAACCTCCTTTCATATGCGCCGCTTTGTTTCTAGTGGTGCCGGCGCATGCTCTCACCTTATCTATGATGACATCAGCGAACAGACGACGGCCCTACGCTGGGGCTAACTGTTTCTGCCACTGCAGACAGATCTCAGCTCAGGCAGCATCGTGTTTTCTGAATCGCTACTCTTCCGCTGTCTTTCACATGCTTCGGCTGTAGTTCTTTCCGATTTCTTATTGTTTCTAGATTCGATATCACTCTAATTCATTCTCCGCAATCGCTCTATTTGCCACAATAAACACTTCTCTCTACCCTAGTTACGTTTATGGAGATCATTCACTCGGCTACAGCGACAATGCGAAACTCATGAACGGGCACCTAAAAACTTAGCTATGAAATAAAAACAAACCCAGCAAAGAAACAAATAAATCCAAACAAATATTCGAGGCTCTCAATGATCACAACCAGAAAAAAATAATGAAACGTGTAGAAGGGCATTTATTAGAGAAAATATGAGCAAAAGATAGAGAGCTGTTTGATAAAATGACATTGACAATTTATATGTGATTTGCGAGTACAGCTTCCAACTATATATAGCTGGAAACTACAAGACACGATCTTCTTACAGCTGAATTCGACCAACCACTGTGCTCCCCTTTCTGCTGCAGATTTGTATGAGGTGTACAGGATATACCATACTTGCCTGCCTATACTCCACAAAGGGCAAACTGCGCATATAAGGAAATCATCAAGCGATGATTCGGAAGGTAGAATGCCGTGCCAAGTATCTTTAGGCTATACTTATTACATTTTCGGTAAACACGTAGTCAGACGATTGCAGAATGTGATTAGTTCACTAGCTGGTGCTCAGCAAACTAATGTTAAAATGAGGTGGATTCAGACCATAGCTACCGTTAGGGCATCTGTTTTGAGACCAATTGATCACTGGTGTCTCCAAACAGCATGAGAGTTTGCGTATTTACTCTCAAGTGAAGCAAAAAAAAAAAAAAACAGAGTCAATGTCGCATTAGTCAAGTGCAAAAAGCAAACAATTTATATATGGTTTCCTCAAAGGTGGATACATGCACACAAATCGCAACGTGGAGAAAGGAAAGTCCTTGTAGGGAGCCCAACGTCACGCAGCAAACCTAGTGTAGCAAGTGAAGCGTCTGTGACGCTGTTTTCTTTCCTATTTTATCAATCTCGTGCATCCGAAATTCGGCACAGAGCATGACCTCAGCTGCTGCTACTTGGCAGTGGTCACCTGACTCGGCCCAGAAGGCCTGGTTCTTTTTCTGGTTCAAATCGATGGCGCGCCCTAGTTGGCTGATCCGTCCACTGATGTGTGCTCGCTTTCTTCTGGGCAGTTTGTATGTGTGTGTTTGTGAGGAGCCTCATTCAGGTATTTTTCATACCTGTATACATTCTTTGTTTTGCTTTGCTCTTAACGTACCTCTTTCCTGAGCTCAAAAAACGGGCGGAAAGGGATGAGAGACGTATAGGACTACTACTTGCGTTTATACCTTTGCTCCCACGTTACAAGGTCGCACGATAGGTCTGTTTTAGGAGCTTTGAATTTCGACTCGTGACAGTCCCTTCAACTTTCTTGTGTTCCAGAAATACATCGAGCTTTTGTACATCTGTGGCAGTGATACGAATGACATGCACCTTATAATGTTATGTAACTGCGTGTTTAAATGGGCACATGGAAAGTTGCTAAAGCTAAAAATTGATGCTCCTTGGTTGAAGTGAACTGCACAAAGCTGTCGCACAGTTAATGTACAACCAATTAACTTCAGCTCTTCTGGAAGGATATTTAAATGGTACAAAGGCCTCGTTACCGTCTTGGTTGATGAAACGTTGCAAGACTTTTTAAATGTAAAAGCTGTAATAATTTTATGCACACGCCAAATTACTTTCGAAGGGCGCACTCTGACACAATATTTTTTTTATTTCAGTGGTCATCAAAAGTAATAGAATAATAAAACATGATTCAGTCGGCTTCTGCATTAAGCAAATTTGTGGTCTGTGGCAGCTACGCCCCTTTTTTCTTTTTTTTTTCAGCCACACACAGAAAAGTTCTAGGAAAGTGAGTCACGTAAAAGTCCGACCTACGCAAAACTTCGTGAAAATCGCAATTCGGTAATAATATCTATGAAATTCTGGGCTAATATTTATTTACTGTCATGGTTTTTTGTTGTTTTAGCAAGAGACGTTAAGTGCTGAGCACAGCGAATGCGCAACATTAAAAAAAATATACCAAAATGGTTGATTTACGATGTTGAATTCATAATAGCGTTAGCAGGTGCTTTAGTCCGCGATTTAAGCGCTTTCTTAAAGAAACGCTAATATAGTTTCAAACTCGATAATAAACAAACAAGCAAATAAACAGCACGAGCCAACCATAGTGTCGTAAACCCCCTCATCTCAGCAGGAAAGCTATGGCGTATGCAAAACTGATAATAACGCACTGGCAGTAAAATGCAAAATCGGAACCTGCACTCCACTGTAGCGGGCGCACGTAGCCTACATTTTCCGCCGTCTCACTTTGACGGCAATAAACAACAACAACAACAACAACAACAACAACAACAACAACAACAACAACAACAACAACAACAACAACAACAACAACAACAACAACAACAACAACAACAACAACGACAACGACGACGACGAACAACAACAACAACAACAACAACAACAACGACGACGACGACATATGTGGCTCTTACGACACAGTATAATGCTGCTTGTATGACGGATTGGTTGCAAAAACTTTGGCCCGTTGTCACAAGAAATCGTGTCACTAAAATGCTCGATGAGCTTCCAACCAATCATGACGCTGAACAACTCATTAGGAAAGCCGACCGGAGTATGGCTAAATGCACTTAAGAGACGTCTAGTGAATTCTTCCCATTAAGCGGACAAAACAAAGCAAGAAAAGAGGAAGCCGGTTCAGTCATAAATATAAGAAAAACTTAATGCAAAACTTCTGGTAAATAGGCTTCTTTAAGGTTGACACTTTGATTTAGGTGACCGTGTTTTCAGCTGCAAGAATAATTACAGCACGATATGAGACTTGGACAAAGGACACTAATAAACACAGGGCCGGCCCTGACGTACGGCTGCTTTATTGCACCATATGAGTCACGTTTATATTAGCACAATACGGCCTTTTGTTGATGTCGTAGTGTTTGCGTGCATATAAAGGGGCAGGTCGTATGGTGCAATAAAGTAGCGTCGGTGAGCGCCAGGACCATGTTTACGGCCTCCCTTTGTTCTGCTCTCGCCACGCTGCAGCCTTCTTTTTTTCTTTGCGGTATTGGAAAACGCTACGCGGTAGTCGAGGCGAGTCCAGCCCATGACGCTCCAAATGTGTGCCAGAGTGACCAGTGATTTGTCGCGGGGTTCGTTCAGGAAAACAGCGCGTGTGAAAATGTCGAAGAACAAGGATAACGATTATTAACCGCATCTTCATAACGCCGACTCCGTTTCTTGACTTGAGTGGTTGTAGAGTTTATGTAGATGCAACCTTTAGCAAGTACAATTATGCCTAGGTCGGCCATACTGCCTTTGTTAGCAACCACAGCTGCGCGGAGAAGCCACACTTCGTTTTCGGAGACGATACGCCAAGTGTGTCGACGATTGGCACGCCAAGCATGTCGCCGAGTTATGATTAACTTTCACTGGCGAGAGTGTCAATCCTCTGAGCTGCCGTGGTGGTGTCGGGAAATACAAATATTAGCCCGACCATCAGCTTCTTCGATTGATATGTGGAGTTTAACGTCCCAAAACCACCATATGATTATGAGAGACGCCGTAGTGGAGGGCTCCGGAAATTTTGACCACCTGGGTTCTTCACCGTGCACCCAAATCTGAGCACACGGGCCTACAACATTTCCGCCTCCATCGGAAATGCAGCCGCCACAGCCGGGATTCGATCCCGCGACCTGCGGGTCAGCAGCCGAGTACCTTAGCCACTAGACCACCGCGGCGGGGAACATCAGCTTCTTCGAAATGCATGGTTGCTAGTGGCGTCTGAAAATCAGACGCACAGCATTGCTCCCTGAAGGTACCAAATGTAGAGTTACTCTAACCGTGTAGAAGTCATACGACACCTGTCGAGTGAGAGCTCATATGACAGCTGTGGAGTGAAGCTATTCGATACTGCAATAACGAATACCCCCTCATTCCATGGCCTTCGAATGGACGCCTGATTACAAGATGACGACAAATCTGCGGACAGTGTTATTGAAATGCACCAACTGCGGAGGCGGTAATGATGGTGATGATTTTGATGGGAGTAAGGTTTTGCTAAGTTGGCTGCCACCGCATGCATTTTCAGTGCATTGCACTTTAGGGGCCCGTCTTCTCGTCTATCTATGTATCTAATGTGGCGTGGTCACGCTCACAGTCAAGCGCTGAATACAGGCCTAAATATGGCTAGCAGTGCTCAAAACCAGGTTAACATGTACGAACAGCGTCTAAAATAACATAATTAACAGCAATAACCAATAACTAAATGCAATAATGAACTTAAAATCACAGGCTTCGAACACACGTGGTTGACCCCTGCGCAGCAAATTATATAGTGAACTACAAGAGATGTATAGTAGCATGACCGTAGGGGCACACCTGGTTTTCCGGCGGCCTTTTACGCTCTTTAAAGCCGCTATAGAGTTTGTGGGGGCGCCGCTGCTCATTTTCATGCTCCGTCGGTGGTGTGGACGGTTGGAACCCGCATGCAAGTAACATTGGCTGTGTTTCGATGTGACCGACTAGGGGGTGCAGGTCCTACAGGCTGCTGCTACCCAGGCGCCGAAGAAGGAGAACTCATGCGAGGCTTCTTGTTTAAAAAAAGTTGTATTTACACGTTGACAGGTGTTTGAACACACAAGGTGTATAGAGACGCATCTTTACATGAAACACGAAAGCGCCAGAGAAGACTATACAGAGAGCTCCTAGCACACAAACGACGCGCTCGTCATATGCCCGGCCACTCGGACCCGGGCACGCGTTTCTCGCCAAACGATTTCACAGGACGTGACTGCGTGTAGCAGCAACGCTGACGCAAGTTCCGTACAGTACGCAAGGACACATCTTGCGTTTTGGCAGGACGAGTACCGCGTTTGGAAGGTGCGCAGATGAGCATCCCTTGCAGACCAGTTCTTTGCATTGCTGGTCTGCATGTGCAAGACAATCATGAGTGTTGGAAGCACCCGTTGCACTTTAGTGCCTACTCGTGCACGTGGACCCATTGCCCTGAGCGTGCTCGCCGCGTGTAGCTCGCGACATGGCGCTGAGGTGGACACTCTCACTGCTTCGATCCGGGCTGCCGCACTGGTGACCCAAAGCATCGTTGTTCGCGGCACTGAAAGATGACAACCTCCTCAAGAAGTGGGAGCGCAACATCCACAGGAAGGAGAAAGCTTTCACCATTTCTTCGGCTTTATGTGAATACCACTTTGAACCACACTTAGTTCTGTGTAATATGTGCACGTTATAAACGGCAACGAAATGCGGATTCCGAGAGGGAAGCCGTTGGTTGCTCCGGACGCAGTACCAACCAGGTTGTCCATCGAATCTTTCCACCATGATGCCGCGACAAAGGCCAGCTAGGAAGAGATCTGCATGATTAAGAATTTATCTGGAGCGTGAAAGTGGGCTTGAGAGGGTCTTCGGTGGCGGTTTTCAGCCTCCTAACTAGGGGCTGTGGATTACCTTGAGAACTAATCAACGCTCTCATCGCATTAAAAATGTTTCATTTACTTAAAGTCCTCGTCGCGAAAAATATCGCGGACGCAAGTTTCGCAAAATCTGGGTCCCTAAAAAGTCATTTTACGCAACAGAAAGTTGGTGTGTAACTGGTTTACCAGCACATTCACTACGGAAAATGCGCAAACTATGAGCAATCGCACGTGTAAGGTTGGTATGTGTAGCCAGCAGCACGGATAATATCGAAATCTCTAATTATAGCGTGAGAAAAATGCGCGGAAACCGTATCTGGCGCGCCTTATAGTAGCATGAAAAGCTGCAGGGGTGCCATCTGATGGTATCCATGCGAAAACGGGTCGCCTGTGCGAAGCTTTTCATACCACTACTTCTATTCTAGTTGATTGCAGCGGAAGATGAAGTGCCAGTGCTACGCAAAAAAAAAATATAGGTCCTCCCACGTGCATTTCCCCGGCGCCTATTCGCTACATCTGAAGGAGAAACAACCTGATAGAACTCGCTGCCGATGACACGTAGCTCAACTGCCGTAACGTGCAGGTAGTCGATAAAACGCAGCAAAAATACTGCGCATATCGCCCAGTGAGTTTGCGAATCTCTCGCACAAGATTTTGCCCGTGCCGGAGAAACCCTACATGCTAACCTCAAACATTGAAGTCATCGAAGATTTGGTAAGCAGAGCTGTGAGATCTATACAAAGGGGAATCGATGCGGGACCGTGCTACGCGCTTTCTCAGGCCGCACAGTAGTGAAGTTGCATTTTTATTGTTTTTATTGGGATAAAATACATCGGCGGCATTTGGAAATGAGACACTATCGCCACCGTTGTTTCTAGGGAACGCCACCAAAACCCAAGCATTTATTCAACTAGTTTAAAATTCCGGGAAAAAAATTCAGCAAAGAAAGAGTGTTTCGAAATTTTGTTTTGTCGCGGTCTCTTACACTCGCACAGTGGCGTGTTATGCCACGTAGTAGTTTATTTGTATAGTTTTGTTCTAGCTCCGAATGTATAGTTCATTTATTTGTTTCTCTTATTTCTATAATCAGTGCAGCCGCACATCCCAACACTGTAAGCGTTTTTTTAAGCAGATTAAGGGAAGAACGATGCATGATTTAGAAGCAAAGGCTGGTGAATAGAGAAATAAACAAAAGTACGATACAGGAAGGTTAACCTAGAAGAACTGGTTTGCCAGCCTGTAGATGCAGGGGTGGGGAAATAAGGGTCGGTAAAAGGATAGAGATAGAGAGATATAAAATAAATTAAAACAAAAATACACATGCACATACATGCAGGGCGTTCTAATCACAGTCGTTTGGAGAGGTCGGTTGAACTCAAGAAGCACAGTAGCGCCTTGACAACCTTCTTCTGAGACATAAAGTCTGGTCGGTAGCGTAGGATTATTTCTTTCAAAAAAGTCTGGTTGTCCAGTTTGTCTAGTATTGCGAGCAGTATTGTGGGTATTCGACAAAACATGCCAAGTTGTTTCATCACTGCGCAGTGGTCAAATGCTGCAGTGTCGGCCATTCCTATGCGGAATGCGTACGCATTGGTAAATGTGACACCCAACCACAACTTGCACAGCATGCATAGTAGCGTCTCCTCAGCGAAGTTCTGGAGGAATTAGAAAAATGAGAGTTGGGTCCGGGGTATATAATCGTGCGTGCGCGACATGTGGCTCGTTCCATTGCGACGTGGTGCGCTCTCGAGCAAGAATGACGAGTTTCCGTTCAGCGTCAGTTCTGGAGAGCGGAACTGATATTTCATTGCGTTCAGTGGCCAGTGAAAGGCCAGTGAAATTTTCCACAAGCTTTAGCACCTCTCGGGAAATGTCCATTAATAGTAAGGAACAAGAAGAAGAGTTTGAGAAGCTCATCACATATGAAGAAAGTTCTTGATAACTAAGCCAGTTTTCGGGAGATGTGACCGCTGGCGTTAAGAAATAGCCTGGCTCAATGGTGTTGACCAATATTTGCGACGACTCAAGGGGATGTCAACAGAAGGGTACTGTTCTGCATTTACACTACATGGACTTAATCTGCGCCTGAAAGTATGTTCTTCCTATATACCGAGCGGTGAGAAACAATCTTACCAGCGTCAATCAACTCTGCGTGCACTTTCTTTCTTTCTTTCTTTCTTTCTTTCTTTCTTTCTTTCTTTCTTTCTTTCTTTCTTTCTTTCTTTCTTTCTTTCTTTCTTTCTTTCTTTCTTTCTTTCTTTCTTTCTTTCTTTCTTTCTTTCTTTCTTTCTTTCTTCCTTTCTTTCTTTCTTTCTTTCTTTCTTTCTTTCTTTCTTGTGGACTTTCTGCACGGCATACAACTTGGCTGGTCCTACGATTGCGTCTATGATTGCCCAGGCCCTCAGAATAAGTGTGCCATATATAGACACAAAGTTTCCTTCATATTAGACCTTGAACGACAACTTTGGCCTTGGATATGTGGAATCGGGTACATGCCACCGGGACACATACGCGTCCAGTCTTTGCCAGTCACCCAAAGTGAGTGTACCACAGCAACACAAAGAGCGTGCAAACTGAAACCTATTAAATCGGCGCCTTTTCTGCCTTGTCCCCGACGCTTGACATTCAACATTATTTGCTCGCCCCGTACGTCACGTGGTCTCCGTGGGCCAGTTGTGCCTACGTGCGAACGTTGTCAGTGAACGTTTAGTGTAGTGGTTGCGTAATAACGAACTGAAGCGTCCTGTAACTTGTGCCGAAGGAATGAAAGTTCAGGAGAGGAGTCTCGCTGAAGACGCTTGAAACAGTCCAACGCGAAATGCGAATATGAAGCTTTCTTTTTTAAAGAGCCAAATTTTGTTTAACTGTAACTGAGAAAAATGAACTTTCTTTGCTGCTGACAATATGGTCGATCCTGCTCAAACAACTTTTTGCCATTATGTTCTTCTTCCCTGAATACCACAAATCTATATTGTGTCTAAAATATTCATAGCCCAATATCGTCAGTATCGGGGAGCAAAGCTTTTATTTGGCTCACATAGATTGAAACATTTAATTTGGGCATGAAATAACTCGTAAAATAGGTGGGAAAAGATTCGAATGTAAGGTACAGCAATATTTCGCGATAGAATTAACATCGTTCCTGTGCTTTCTTCATGCCGTGCTTCGTCGCGTGGACGTAATGACAATTTCTAGACTTGAAAAACGAGTGGCCTTTTCTGGCAAAAGGTGCACTATTTCGGGCTGTCATCACCATTTACTTATTTTTAGCATATATTGAAGGCCTTTCCAGTTCGTTTTATGACATGCAGTTCCGGATCTTTTTTTCTTCTTCTTTCGGGAATCGATCGATGCACAATATCTTCATTTCAAGTGCATTTTATTTCCAGTATACCGTGGAGGAGCGAACGGGGCACATGATACAGTGGGGCTAAACTCGACAAGAATGACTAAGAAGAAAAAAAAGTAAAAAAGTTGGCCTCCTACTTTTTATGATCGAGTTTTGTCATTAAACATCCTGTGCTTCAGTAAGTGCCACCTTGCCCTACAAAAACCTATTTGTCGAACGTAAACACCATAACGAAACAACTATAGGAGACAAACGAGACATTTTGGGTGAGACCTTGTTGGTTGTTTTGGTCACAATTGTTGGTGCAGTGCTGGTTTAATGAATGTGTCTCAGTTTGATTAAAAGAGTTGGAGCATTCAGCTCATTTTTTATTAGTAGCTGCCTTTTTGAGTTCATGTTACAATAAGAAATTGCCTTATTTTGGTTAGAACTGTTCTAGAAGTTGAAGATGCTTAGGCGTACTTTACATCCCAATAAAATTTAGCCTAGTTTTGGTTTCCGCATTTGGCCCCTCAAAAAAAATCCTCATATATATTCATGCGGACACGAATTATGCAGCTCGAAAACTTACCCTGAAATTTTTGTCAACGTCACGTAGACAGACCGTGCAGTCTTTTAATAGACATGCGCACCAACGTAAGCTACAACATAAGTAAATCCAAGCGTAAACATTGCTTATAGCTTTACCGGGCATAGAGTCGAACGCCTGCGTTGAATTGGCCCACTTTCCCCGCATAATTTCATTAAGAGACTTTTACATTTCATGATTTTTTTAGAGGCGAAGCTCTTTACGCTGTGGCTCAGTCCCTCCACCGTAGCCACGCCTTCTCACAATGTTCACTAGATGGCACTGGGCTGTTGCAGTACCTGAGGTGATCACTAGATGGCGTGGGCGCGCGGGGCCTGCGATTTAGTTTGATAGGAGTTTGATAGAATGGCGGGCGGGCGGGCGGGCGGACGGACGGGGTGACGGACAGCCAGACGGACGGACAGACAGACAGACAGACAGACAGACAGACAGACAGACAGACAGACAGACAGACAGACAGACATATGGACAGACGGACGGACAGACGGACGGACGGAATAATGGACGGACGGCTGAGCTGAGAGCCCGCGAAACTTCACCCCACTCATCATCATTCACTCCGTGGATATGCTGTGAATTTTTTTTTGCATCTCTGTCCAGCCGTTTCGCTGAAGCAGTTGGACTCCTGCACCTTGGCACGATATTACTTCCCGCCTACATATACTGGCCCGATATACCTACATATACTTGTATACTGGTCCAAGCGACATCACAGCAATTAATTGAAAGGGTGCACGACCTTACATGAATAATAGATGAATAGGTCCTGTTACGTATATATCTTGCTTGCTGTGAAAAGGTTGAGGTTTACATTACCTCGACTACTCCGTTTCCACGTTCTTCATGTGTACGCCATAATAGACAAAGTGATGATTATTGGATGGCTAAGTTTGTGCGATGGTCCACAGAATATGTGTTCCTTCTTAAGGCGTTGCCGTCTCCTTTCATTGAACATTCGAAGAATGGCAAAAAACAACTGCGACAATGCGGGCCCGTATTAACAAAAAAACGCCTTATGCTAAATGTTTTTGTAAAAAAATCTTTCAACCGATCACTATGCGCGGCATATCATTAGTGAAGCCGGCTGACGAATGAGAAAGTGCACTTACGGAAGAGAAGTTTTGTGAATTCGCGTTTTTTTGTTTTTTAGTGGTTGTTGCCTTTTTAATATTGCTGTAATTATTATGTTAGGCAATGGGACATCTGTGTCTGTGGAATTTAGCGACGCTTCCTTTACTGCAGTCGGAGAGGGTTCACGATTCTTATCATTGTTATCTGCGTTAGAGCAGACGGGCCTGTGCGACGTTTCCTTCAGTGAACCAGAACTTCCTGGATCTCCGGAAGCAGGCCGGACGGAAGTCTCAGCACACTATTCGTGTACCTGACGTGAGTGTCAGGTAAATCTATTCCCGGAGCCGGCAGCAGGAGTTCACAAAGAAGCTGGACGTCTGTGCCGGATACGAGCTGAAAACTCTTCGAGAAAAAAGAAGACAGTCTTTTCGGTGGACCTGCTCGACAGTTTCTGTTTTCGAATGCATTCATCTGTACCTCTACGCGGAGTAACGTAAGGTTCACTCGTATTGAAGACCGGATGCTGTCTCTGCTTTCCATATTGCGAATTTTAAGAACGGTGTAATATATTTTAATTTTGCATTTGATGTACCCTTCTTGACACGTGAAATACGACAAATTATGAACGTAAAGAACATTCGAATTGTTTCGCCCGGGATAATCGCATCGTAAGCAGCGCAAATTGGCTAGTACTGACCAAAACATAGCGGTACTATATCGCATTACGCGACGTTCTACATAGAGCGACGTTAATAAAATCAACAGATAATGAATCCGAGGAAAGTATAGGAAATGTTAATTTACTGGGTTTTAAGCATACTGCAGTAATTGTGATACAGGTGTGAAAAACGTAAAGTGGACGAAATGATAACACGCCCCCGACAAGGACACAACCTATACATGTTATACCTTTATTATCTGCTGGTTTTCATTAACGTTATGTGTAACAAAGAACCAAGCCCTGCCAATTAATATCCTTCATTCTGCATAAATCATGAATGTATGACATATATTTATGAATATATTAGTTTCGAAGTGAGCCATGACTGGCCTGCTGCCTGCATGATAAGGCTGTTACAGGGGCTAGTTGATACGCCTTCATGTTTTTATGCGCGGTGAGGTAAGACATGGACCAGGAAATGAGAAACAACAAAGAGGTACGCGTATCATTCCGTGTTGTTTCTGGCTTCTTCGGTCCGTGACGTACAAGACAGCGGGTCAAAACATGATGCCTGGATAATGTTGTGGTCGTCCACGAGTCGTCAGTACCAGTTATAATGTACCACTTAAGCGCGCGAACTATATTGTGGACACGAGCCCCGTTTCCCAAATATAATCCGTAGGATACAGAGGTTCCGAAAAAGGTAACCTGTGAATAATCATAGGAAACACTGTTGTAGTAGGTTGAAATACATCATTGACCCCCCCCCCCCTTTCTTAAAAAAATGAAGAGAACAAAGATAAACAAAGGACAAAATTCACACTAGTTCCTTTTCGTAAGTGCGTCGTCGCATTATTCATCCAGCTTCACTAGTAATATGTTCATTGAACAAATCGGCCCAGTAAGCAACATTGCTGACAGGTCGTGGGATCGAATCTCGGCTGCGGCGGCTGCATTTCCGATGGAGGCGGAAATGTAGGCCCGTGTGCTCCGATTTGGGTGCACGTTAATGAACCCCAGGTGGTCAAAATTTCCGGAGCCCTCCACTATGGCGTCTCTCATAATCATATGGTGGTTTTGAGACGTTAAACCCGACATATCAATCAAGCAACATTGCTAAAACACGGGAACATTTTATTTGCAAAATATCCGGCTGTAGCTAGGAATTTCAAGGTGTGACTGGAATATTAATGAGATCAAACAAACAAGGATGCCAAGGAAAGTATATAGAAAGGTATTAGAAGCAATTGTAATGTAAATATGAAGAAAGAAAAGTAAATGAAGATATAACCCAAACTAGCCGTCATGACTACTGGGGGCGCTGACCTACCCTCCCACGTTTAATTCCCTTATGTACCCCATAAAGTGGATAGGGGGATAGCTGCCGTGGTAGCTGAGTTGGTAGAGTATCGGACGCATTATTTGAAGGTCGCTGGTTCGGTCCACTTGTCTTTCTTCAATAAACAATTGTATCGGGACAGTTGGTATGAATCCTTCTTGGTAGAAAGCGCAGCAACTATTACGCGCTTTTGTTGTGTGTTCCGTGTAATAATTGCTGCGCTTACTACCAAGATGGTTGCTTCAATAGTTACATTACAATTACTTCTGATAACATCCCCTATACTTTTCTCAATTGGCGTGATGTTTTGTTAGATCTCGTTATAAATAATATTATGGGGGGTTTCACGTCCAAAAACCACCATATGGTCACGAGAGACGCCATAATGGAAGGCTCCGAAAATTTAGACCACCTAGGGTTCTTTATCGTGCACCCAAGTCTGAGCACAAGGGCCTACAACAATCCCGCCTTCATCGAAAATGCAGCCGCTGCAGCCGGTATTCGAACCCGCGACCTGCGGGAGTCTCTTTGCTATTTTGTCTGACAAAGAAAACGAGCCCTTAAGTATACACTTTTTTATTCAACAGGTGCTTGGGTAATTTGAAATAAAAAATGAAGAAAAAAAACACCATACACAACAGTGAGTACTGGTTGGACGAAACAATGATAATAATAATAATACTTTATTCTGGCATGTGTACACAACAGTTACATGCCACCGAGATGAGGCAAAAGGAAACAGGCGAAACTGTTTTTTGACTAGGCCTACATCCCGGCTTGTGAACAAAAAAAAAACAAAAAAAACAAGGAGTGAAACTTGCTCGTGTAAACAGTTTCGAGAGCAAAAAAAAAACAAAAACAAAAACAAGTACAGCGGTGAGAAAAGCGAAAAACATCCAGCACAGCACAATTCATCAGCATCATTGTAGAGAAGTCATGGAATTTCAAGCAATTTCGCTATAGAAGTACGAAAACCTATAAAAACCATTTCCCCTATAAAAACAGTCACTTTTACTAACAATGAACAATGAAGAAGCATTCATGGGTGTGCTATGGTTGTTGGCTGCCAGTGGGCATTTCATTTCGAAGCAGCATACAGACAGAAACACATGATTGTATTCCATGCGTGCGCACATCTGAATAAGCTTGACATTGCTAGCGGAGTTCACGAAGACAAGCACCGAAACGACATGATCGATGGACGTAATGTCAAGAGAACCGGCTGGTAGAAAACAAATCTCACACACACAAAAAACACAGCAAGGTTAAGTTTAGCTTCCGGGTACAATCATCTTCGCCAATGATATGTATATACTGTATTTGCTCATCATCATTGACCCCCGACGCGCGTTCTTGCGATTCGCTCTGTGCAAGACTCGGTAATGCCCCGTCAGTTTACTGGTTTAGGGGATAGCTTTAGTAGACTGGAAACGTAGCTTTATTTTTGCTTATTTTTAAAAAGTATACACACTGTGTAGAAAGTGTAAAAGTCGGTACTCGATGCACCTTCATTCGCCCAGAATGACGCACACGTACAGATGGCAGTGTAGGTTGTATAAACTTGAGCGATGCAAAAAGAAGAAAAAAAATGAAACTATACAGAGGCGGTAGTGGAAGTACTGTTGCTCAAGCAGCGACATGGAGGGCGCACACATTCCAGCCGGCGTGCGTTAAGCGGTGGTGTTTCACACCAGGCGATCGCGTCTGTAATCCGAAACACGGCTTCGAGCTCGGCTTCACGAATTCCTGGCGTTCACGTGTTGCGCACCGCTCTGCCGCACGCACCCACTATAAAGCCATTCGCTCCGGGTTCTACTCGACGATTCGCCCTGTCCCGGAGGCCGAAATCCGAGAGTGGTCCTCATTCCGCTGCGTTTCTCTGATCGGCTGAGGAGCCGTTGGCCCTCTGGATGCGCTTCGATGTGGCAGGCGGTGCGTCTGCCTGAACCTATTACTATAATGTTCACCTCGCGAATGAGCCGTTGTGCCGAAGTGTTTGTATAGTCTATACTTAATATAATGGTGTGGTCGGCTTCACACAATCAGCCGAGGCGAAATAAGTGAAGCTAATGTCGCGGAACAACATACCGTAATCTACCAGTGAAATTGCTACTACACTATTTTTTTAGTCGCGATCGACCAGAGTGGTGGCGCCTTTCTGCAATGAATCTGTCATTCGTTGCAGAAAGAATGAAAGAGCAAACCGCAATAAGAGTTGCGTAATGTTGAGAGAAAGATAAAGCAAATCGCTAACCATGTTTATGAGCGCCGATTTATGTGTTAGGAAAACGCGCACAGCGTACTGGCAAAGCCAGTAGCCGTATTCACTAAAAGTATGCCCCCTCACCAACAATCGTATATCTTGCATGCGAAGACATTCACACGACAACGCTTCATCAACGACCTACAGCTAAAGCACTTTAGTTCTTTTGCAATGCCATTTAATATCATTTCGCACAAAAGGTGCCGTGTGAAATCAGCATAAAAAGAAGAGAACGTTTTTGGAACCGAATAAAATATCTATAAATCATGTTTCGTATGGCGGCGCTAGCGAGAGAAGATCCTTTCTGCTTAAAAGGAAAGCTCATGCAAGCTCGTTTCGGGGTCATACCTCGGAAAGGCCTCATTCGCGTGACGTCAATGCGAAAGCACAACTCCTCTTACTAGAAACAGTGATTACAATTTTTACAACTCGGTTTTGTAATTTTATTTATTTTTTCTCACTATATATCCGCCTCTATGAGGCACTCATTTTTGCTCTCTTTTGTGCGTCTGACGCAAGGGGCCAGTGAACCACACTTGCATGTAATAGAAAGCGAGAGAAATTTAATCTTCAAGTGTCTGGAAACCCAAGTGGCGAAAGCCTTGCAGCAGACAGAATGAAATGGACCGTTCAGACGATCGGGCACCCGATATACGGCGCAGCATGTCATGTGTACAAGTTTCATTTAGCGGGTGTGTTTTTGTTGTCCGGTACACCGTATGACGATCCAGTCTATAAGTGCAGAGCAAGAAACGGTCGGGTTAGCGACTGTTAGCATCGAGTGATCTCTCTCCTGCCTTCGTGAAAAGAAAACTGCGTGTAGGACGAGGGGGCTGAAGCTTCAAGTGTATCGCGTGCTGTTAGAAAAAAAAAAGAGCACTGCTAGATGATTAAAAAATTACCTTGAAGTCAATTTGACAAAGCTTTGCTTGCACGATTTGTTTGTCGTTTGCGTGCACCTACGCCATTCTTTCAGCGTTTCTCTGAGAGCACCTTTTGCGATAATCCATATAGTTTAGCCGTGGAAGGTGGTCTAACAGACGGGGGTGGGGGCGCCGGATTCACGAAGGTTTTACTTCGTAAGCACTCTTAGCAACTGCAGCCTATCGCAAATGTCCAGCAGCCGGATTGTCTGGAATTTGATCGTGGAAACAATCTTGGTGCACAGACCTGTGGTTCATACCGGCCCAATTTATTCTTTCGAAAGACTTAACCAATCCGCCGTCCATGGTATGACGGGAAGCGGGTGGGCCGCATGCGTCAGCAGTCGAGGCACCGAAGGGTGGTGGAAGGCACGCCCTAATAGTAGCGGGTATTGATTTCAACCACCGCGGCCGGCTGTGCGTGTCGACGAGACATTGTTCGCGTGGCGCGTATCCGTCGGCGCTGTGCAGGGCGGACGTTTCCGTGCCTCGCCGACGGTGCTGATCGCTCGCGTGACGCGCTCAGGGGTGCGCGAACTTGCGAACGCACGTGCATGTGAGCGGGCACACAAACGCTTTCACCCATTTCCAGGGCACCGCTATTCTTTCTTCCTTAACTCCAGACACATCCAGAACCCGAAAGTAGGGCACTGGGGGGGGGGGGGGGGGCAAAGGAGACAACTTTCTTCAGTCCTATGGCACTGTTTGTTTAAGCTTCGGGTTCTGGCCGGAATCGGGCTCCTGCGGGAGTCTCGGCAAACTCCGGACTCGTTAGGCGCGCTCGTAGGCGGTGTTGCCCTCAATCGAGTCGACGAGGCTATACATCTGCAACTTTGACAGGCCCTTAAATGGAGTGGGCAAAAGAAGGTTTGAACGCGAGAAGAAGGTAATCACGTCTCTCAAGCTGTGCTAAATTTGGTGCACGCTAGTGTTGGCAACACTGAAATAGAAAAAGAGCCTTACGTTTATGACGGCACTAGAATAAGTGCTTCTCAGCCTGAAAAACAACATGGGGCTTATGTTACTTTCTGTCTTCAAGATCTTTGCTGTCATCAACACGGGTCTTTGCTGATCTTTGATCTTTGCTGTCATTACTTTTTCGAAAACATTGTCACTGATATTTTCAAAAAAATTCAAAAGTAATGTGGCTTGGGGACTGTTTAATTGATCCCCAGGAAAATAGGCGTCCTAACAATTTTTTGCAAGAAAGTTAACGCCTACTAAACTATTTTTTGCCTAAGTAACGTTGCTGTACAAATATAAACATTGACAAGCCTACTTTCGTAACAATTTTTTCATACGTAAGTAAAACTGCCACCATTGTTAATAAATAACTCTTTACAAGCCTCAAGAAACGTTGTATTGATTGAAGCACGAGTCTTCTTTCTCTATATCTTCCCACCTAACAGCAATGGTAATGGAAATTACAATGCTAGAGGGATAACAAAAGCTCTGAATTTTCTTCTAGCATCCGCTTGTGAGAGAAGAACTGGGCTTCTCTGTGGACTATAGTTCATTTAGCCTATGCCAATACGGGCTGTTTTGTTGTAATAGGCCGGCAGTGTCAAAAATATCCGATCATGTCACCTATCCCGTAATTTGAATCTTCGAGTATGCAATCGGGACTGCTCCGAAGAGACATGACCTTTTTTGTGCGAATTGACGAGTTCGGCGTGGCCTTCACCAATGACTGTGCTTTCCGCAAAGGAATAGCCTACACCACAACCTGTGACCACTTCAATGAAAGGGCCATATTCTGTGCTAGTGTCTCTAGTAATTTGGACGCTAACTTACCGCTGTGCTCAGCGAATCGGATGATCGCCCTCTATTGAAGGAAACAACCCTGTATCATATTCCTGACTTCATATACGATCAGGAGACCACGCAAACGTCCTTGTAGTTTTTATTCACTATATAGCATCAGCAAACGCTTACAGTGCCATTATTTCCTCATTTATACTTCGTTATAATGTTTTCCTATGTGCAGAGTAACAAACTGAAAGCGTGCCTCTAATTAGCATCAATAAGTTTCTAAAAAAACGTCTCTACCACCCAAGCTAGTCACGCTTCGAGCTAGATGCAGAGGATCCTACGCAAATGCCCTTGCGAAGAAACACTGCTTGGGGAAAGTTTTCAAATTCAATACGAGCAATACCACGAAGGGAAATGCCACAGTATATAGAAATGAGTCGTATTTAAGAGTAGGAAGAAAAAAAAAATATGCAAGGGGACACGCATCATGTGAACGTGATGCGCCCCTGGGCTTCTGTACATTGGAAACGGTAATGAGGAACATGATATGTATTGTAATCTTCTCTATAACTAGGTGGTGACAGACAGCCGCTTATCCTGCTTGATATAATCAGGCCTTATACATCTACTGATGGGAGAAAGATAGATAGATAGATAGATAGATAGATAGATAGATAGATAGATAGATAGATAGATAGATAGATAGATAGATAGATAGATAGATAGATAGATAGATAGATAGATAGATAGATTTGCGGAGCCCTCCACTACGGTGTCTCTCATAATCATATAGTGGTTTTGGGACGGTAAACTCAACATAGGAATCAAATAAAAATAGATAGATAGATAGATCGCTGTTCGAACACTTACCCAACATCTAATTTTATACTTATTGCCGTACATTGTGTTCTATCTAGTCGCATTTGTAGTATTATGAAGGATTCATTGATAATTGGATTTTAACGTTCCGAAACCACCATATAATTATGAGGAGGGCTCCAGAAACTTAGACCACCTCGGTTTCTTTAACGAGCAGCCAAAGCTGAGCACACGGGCCTACAGCATTTTCGCCCCATCGAAAATGCAGCCGCCGCAGCCTGGATTAAATCCCACGACCTGCGGGTCAGCAGCCGAGTATTTTAGCCACTAGACCACCGCGGCGGTGGCAGTATTATGTATGGGTAAATAAACAGACTTTACCATATTGAAGTATCTTTGATTTTATGCTGTGTGCTTGCCATACACAAGTCGAATACTTTCTGCCTTAATTCACGCGCACGATTTTTCTTGCACGTCTGTCGTCTTTTGCTGCGCCGCAGTTCTATAAAAGTGACCTGTACTAGCCCCGCAACGCGTTTTATTGCTCAATGACGCTGTGCTTCTTGTCGGTGCACATGAATGGCAATGCTCTTCAAGCAGTGCTTGGGCGTTGCTTTTATCTCACGGTTTGATCAAGTTTTATCATCATCCTGATCACCATGCTCTCGTATGCGTTCAATCGTGGCGCATGCTCTAACCTCGTGCAGCTTCCTGGCCGTGTCGTGGATGGATATGATGTGAGTGATGTTGTTGGCCTGTAGTTGCTCGGGGTCCTTGGAGTCTCGGAAGTTGCCGATGTACACCCCCGGCAGCACCTGCGAGAGAACGCGCACAGCGCATCATCTCTATGATGGTAATTCATTCTAATTCTTGCTTCTATCATTATCAATGGTAGTAGTATTGTTGGGCTCATACTGACGCTAGTTTCAACCTTTGTAGAAACCGGACGGAAAGCCACGTTGTCTGGTCCCTTGCTGTGCCAACCATCCGCAACGGCTCATTGGTTATGGCGTTCTGCTACACAGGACGCGGGCAGCGGTTTCGATTTTCCGCGCAGCCGCGTCAGCCTCGTTCCGGCTGGAACCGGATTCGAAAATATCCGTGCGTCGCGTAATTTTACGCGCTCTTTAAAGAACCTCCGATGACTTAACATCTAAACACTGCGTTAGAGCTAAGATTTTAGTGCTTTTGATACAAATAATTACTCTTCTGGAAACGGCGGAACATGCAGTATTGACGCATACGAATCTTGTTAAATCCAGTGCACCGTGACTCGTCCGTTGCCTTGTCTCGTGCATATGACTTTCTTTTCACAGACTGTTCTTTTTAAAGTTTAGTTAAAAAAAGGGAGCCCCCTTTCTTGAAATTTGGAGTTACGAAGAAAGCCGATGTCAAGTGAGACAAAGGACGTGGTGCTCTTTTTGTGAATGATACTTATTGATAATTTATTGGGAATGCATCAATCGAGTAAGAAAAAAGAAAGCCTATCCTTTTTGGTGGAGCTTATGTGATGAGAAAGTAAATGCTCCAAAACACATGACAAACGATGGAAAGGCCAATGAAGTGAATACGCTGCCGTCCGCTGCATACAGCGCAGTCGTCCGTGTAGCGCGAGGCGACCGTAAACGTGCTTTAAAGCGAACGAGGCACGCATGTCAATACTCGTGTAGGCTCGAGTGATGGCGTTACTGCTCTGTTGTTATTGCATGATGCTTCGAAGTTCGAAGGCGCGTTCTCACGTTGGAGTTAAGAAAAAGCAAAAAAACAAGAGAGAGATTCATGTCCGGGTAGAAAAATGAGTAGAAAATGACAGAAACCGCACTTCCGCGCTCTTTCGCTCTGGTAGCTTCGGGATGACTCCGTGCCGGATCCGGTCTGCCTATCAATACTGCCGAAAATGGAAAGTACACATATTTCGTCTCGTGTTGACGTGCATCGAAAGAGCCGATAGACGTGCTCGTAAACACGCGAGGAGTGACGACGTGCCATCTAGAACGTAAGCAGCCGACTGGCGTTTAAAAGTGCGGCAGTAATAATAATAACAAAAAGAGAGTATGAGAATTCGAAACTTTCTCAACCGCTTTTCATTTTGAAAAAAAAAAAGTGGCCTCGTTCTGACAGGCCCCCATTAAAACAGAGGATAACAACTTCTATACTGTCTTTTTTGTTTTTAATAAAATAACAACTGTCTAATTACTTTCTCGCAGTTTGCCCAAATATTAGTTTCTTTGCAAATACGTTGAGTCCTGGAGTAAAAGAAAAAGAAAAGGTACATTTTTTTTTGAAGGATTCAGTTTTTTTCTTCTTTCTCCACTTCCTCATTGGCATAGTTCCGTAACGTTTAGCGCGTTAGCAAGGCTTAGAGCGCTCTTCCGAAATGAACCTCGTGACTTTCTATTAAGAATAACCAGGACCAGGGAGGGGTTAACTTTCGCGCTTCATACCGCGACTCGACATGGCCCTGGCAGCGAGTGCGCTGATCTCACCTTGTTCATGCCATTACCCATGTTGGTTGAAGCAGGGCCCTCCGTGGCTTCATGGTGCAGGGGTTCTCAGCTGCGGTCCGCTGCAGCCCGACCGGACTCTCCAGCGGGCGTGGCCGGGATCTGCAGCGAAATAACGAGGCCGCCATTAGGCCCGCTGAATGCACTGTCGGCCTAACGCAGAACGCTTTTCAGACGCCGAGTCCGTCTGTGATGGCTCTTCGCTGTAGTGGGCGCTGTCGTTTTCAAACGCGCGGTAATTAACCCGTCGACGCCTGCGCTTGGTTCGCTCACGGGGCTCCGCGCGAGATGAGACGCCGGTTATGATGTTGTCGGGGATGTTTTTCGCGAAAAAATAATAGCGAACGCTTCGCCGTCTCTCCGTGAATGCACATCCCACGGGCCAACGCGGTGTTATGCGGAGCACGTTATTAACCGGTGAAAAATGCTTCCATAAACAAGGTCTGAAATAGTAGCCTCGTAGACTGCACATCATTCTGGCGCTTGCAGCGTCCCACTGAGAAGGGAGGATAAAAAGATGTGACATGCCCAGGTTGTATACGGCCGAAGTGAGATATAACTGTGCTTGCGTCCTGAACGAAACGGCCGTTGTTGCCGCCAACAAGGCCTTTGTTTTGCTCTAGAGGAGCCATGTCGTTGGATTCTGTGTTCTAAGCTTTTCTTTTTTCTTTTCCCTTTCTTTCTTTCTTTCTTTCTTTCTTTCTTTCTTTCTTTCTTTCTTTCTTTCTTTCTTTCTTTCTTTCTTTCTTTCTTTCTTTCTTTCTCGCACACATCGGCTGTTGGTAACGACTTTAATGACGAGTTCACTTTTGCGAAGTTATTAGCGTCTCAAGAGTGTTATCTACCGAAATCGCTGGCAGCTCGCTGCTGTCCTGCCCACATAAAGTGTAGCACAATGTAATAACGCAGCGCACGTATTTTATAATTTGCCGGCGACCCGTTTTTACATAATAAATCCCAGCTCAAATCAACATTCAGCTTGGTGTGTTTAGCCATAGATTAGTACAACGAAAAGTTTCTCTCTTGGACAACTAACGAGCGAATGCGCAAAAGTAACAAACTATATATCGTTCTCCATCGGATCAATGGATAGGCAGCCCCAATACAGGTTGCCTCCCCCAGCGTGTGTAATTGATGGCCGATAAAATGTATACGCTGCGTAGTGCTTACTCGTTCCTGTATATAATGTGCGGACGGTGTATAGTCTGCCTCCGTATGTATAGGTCACGTGTATGAAATCGATACACAAAGAATAGCCCACCGACTAAAATAGTTATCTTTTCACAGCACTGCATTCCTTGCCTCTGTATATAACTTTTCCATTAGCTCCGAAGGTCGAGTGCTCGGAAAGCGCGCGTGAATGCACTAGTTAATGTTTAAGCTAGGCTCGTATTTATGCTCTTATACTATTAATCCCTTTGAATAAACAGACACGTGGAAGTGATCGTGTTTTCTTTCGTTTTCGTTGCGCATAAACAACAACCATTGTGTGTGGCTTCTTGAATAGGCCCCGCCATGGTGGTCTAGTAGCTACGGTACTCGGCTTCCGACTCGAAGGTCACGGGATCGAATCCCGGCTGCGGCGGCTGCATTTCAGATGGAGGCGGAACTGCTGTAGGCCCATGTGCTCAGATATGGGCGCACGCTAAAGAACCCCAGGTGGTCGAAATTTCCGGAGCCCTCCACTACAGCGTCCCTCATAATCATATGGTGGTTTTGGGACGTTAAACCCCACACATCAATCAAATGAATCTTGAATAGCTGGAACTAAATGAATGGCACTCGCAGTTCTGACGTGGAGCGCCTAACAAGCCCGAAAACAGAAGACGCGATATTAAAATACAGCGCGACTTTGCTTGGGAATCTTTTTCGCATGTGCGTTTGCTATTGAAAATCACATAACAAACAAGGAAAAAAGAAGGGGGAACCCCATTCAGTTAAGTGGACTTCCGCGTTCGAGATTCCTATAGCACAACGCCGCGAGGAATGAGCAGTATATAGCTGAATCAAGTAAAGACAATAAAAAAAAACTCGTGGCATCGGGGAGGGGGGAAGGGCAGATCAAAGATCGCGCTGCCTCTGGCAGAAGAGTATTAGAGAAGCCATCTTTTTTTGCTTGGCTTCCTTTTCAAGCGCTAAACCAATTACAACGGCTCGTGTTCGGGGTTGACCCGGATCCGCTGCCTTAACGCAAGACTTGTCGAGTTGTTTGTTCTGCGCTTTAAGAAGAAACGCAAACCGCCGAACGAAGAGAAGAAAAATCAGAAAAGGGGGTGCGTTTGGTGTTTGGTAGCAAAACGGTGTTTTTCATTGTTTGCGCCCCGCACAGGCTCGCGCATCGAAAAAAGAAAATAAGAAAATAAAGGGAGCGTCTTTCGACAAACAAACAACGGTAGCAGTCCGTATTGCGCCACCACTGTATACTGCACACGCCTCAGATGTTCGAGCTCGGAATCTGCGGCTGCCGTTGCGAGAAACAAGTACGAATATCGCGCCGCTTGACTGGCTCGCGTGGCCGTTCATCAACTCAGTGCGCGCCGTTCTTGCGTCAGCAAGCGGAAGAGAAGAAGCAGTGCCGCACTGTAGATAGCACTCGCATTCCGCGAGTCCCGTGCAGCGTATACGAAGAAAAGAACCACTTCTACGCTCTCCGAATGCGATTCCGCTTCGAGCACTTCTTGCGGGCAGCGCGTGCAGGTGGCATCTGAGGAAAAACTCAGAGGATAAAATCATGTGTTTTTTTCTTTCTCTTTCTTTAGTACGTATGGCAGCTTTACATACCTTTGAGATCAGCGCAGTTATTAACATCGGAAGTAAACTTTTTCTTGCCCCTATAAACATACTTATCGATGGAAAATTCTTACTCGCAACGCCCACGCCAAGCGCGAAAATTAAGGAATATGGCAACACGAAGCAGCAGTGAGTTCCCAGTAGGTCGGTCCAAGCATTGCGCTTTCGTAGGTGATTTTCACTTGTCGCTTTAATAAGTCACGCGCAGAGAGTTCAGTCATGGTTTAAATGTTTTTCAGCGCCACGAACTCTGCGTGGTTGTGTGTGCTTATGGCACTACGCAGGCATGCTTTTTCCTAGATTAACTCTTTTCACGCAAACGTAAGCGACGTGTGAATATCTGCTCAGCAGTAATACCATTTTTACAAATATTGGCTCAGTCAGCCTATAGGGGTGATAGCGAAAAAAAAAACGCGATGAAGAAGACGGACAAAGTCACAGCCTCTTGTTCATTCTTTGTTGTTTAAAAATTTTTGTTTCTTTTGTACTCTGCTCTCAACATTGAAGTCAGTTGCCCCACCACGGTGCTCTAGTGGCTAAGGTACTCGGCTGCTGACCCGCATGTCGTGGGATGGAATCCCGGCTGCGGGCGGCTACATTTACGATGGAGGCGGAAATGTTGTATGGGCCCATGGGCTCAGATTTGGGTGCACTTTATAGAACCCCAGGTGGTCGAAATTTCCGGAGCCCTCCACTACGGTGTCTCTCATAATTATATGGTGGTTTTGGGACGTTAAACCCCACATATCAATCAATCAACATTGCGCTCAAGAACTAAGAGCGAACTTACCGGCTGATCGGTTCAACATATTGAAGGGTAGAGTGCTTTTCGCTTGAGTGTCAATATGGGGGACACGTGTCGTGATTATAACGACAAGATAAGCGACAGTGATTTGTGGCTAATGTGCTGTGAATGCAGGTGTTATTACAACGTTGATACATGCTCCGGGGTAGGCTGCGGCGGCTGCATTTCCGATGGAGGCGGAAATGTTGTAGGCCCGTGTGCTCAGATTTGGGTGCACGTTAAAGAACCCCAGGTGGTCGAAATTTCCGGAGCCCTCCACTACGGCGTCTCTCATAATCATATAGTGGTTTTGGGACGTTAAACCCTACATATCAATCAAATCATGCTCCGGGGTAACAGAAAATGCCTACAAAAATAAATCGGCAGCGGCAAAAAAATCATGGACATGCGCGCCTTGCAAATCGATGGCTCATGCTGAAAGTCGTTCGGAGGGTCAAATTCGTGGTTCAGAAACGAGCTTTGCTTCTGAGTTGGCTGAAATCTACTGCAAATTAAATGAATTGCTAACAATCAAATCAAAGGTTGATGCTTGGCAAAAAAATTAAAACAACTGTTGGGAACATCGAAGAGTCGGTAAAGGTCATGTCGAATAAATATGATGAAGCTATGGCGAAACTGAAGCACCAGTCGAATGACCTTTCGGACCTCAAAAAACGAGTCGAGAAACTCGAGACTGAGGCTAAAGAAAAAGAAGTACATAAGCTCAAACACGAAATCAACGAGTTAGATCAGTATAGCAGACGCCTTAACCTCGAAGTGCACGGACTGTCCCAACACACTAATGAAATCCTTCTAGAAAAGCTAAACAAATTAGCATGTGATCTTGAGCTTCCACCACTTACTGAAAGTGACATCGAGGCTGTGCACCGTATGCCATCGGAAAAAGACAAAAATTGTGATAAACCTGATATTGTGATAGTCAGGTTATCGTCTCGCTTTATGAAAGAAAGATGGCTTAAAATAAAGAGCGACTTAAGAGAAGCAAAGTTAAACATTTTCTTCAATGAAAACCTCACAGCGTACAACAAAGCACTTTTCTGGAAAATGAAATCGAGGGCAACTGAAAAAGAATATCAGTTCACATGGCACCGAAACGGAAAGCTTTTTGTGCGCCGCACCCCGCGTGACCGAGTAATTAGAATCGTATCAGAGCAAGATCTCAAAAAATTGGCTAAACTAAATGATGTCAACCTACACCGGATCAGCAAATCACTATGGTGCATGGAAAGAAATACTTTTACTACGACGCATATTTTTTTCAGCAACTAAACTTTTTTCACGATAAAGACCAGTTATCGTTACTTCATCTGAATTCTCAAAGCTCACGAAATAAAAAAGAAGCCATTGATATACTGCTCGACCTCTTAAAACATAAACTTGATTTCTTAGCTTTTACTGAGACTTGGTTTACGAGCTGTGAAGACGCTGTATCCTTTACAGGCTACAATTGCGTCACAGTCTGTAGAAAGAACAAGCGAGGTGGTGGTGTGGCAATATATATTCACGATAGCCTTAAATTTGTTGTCATCAAAGAATATTCAGTTACAACTTGTGATTTTCAATCAGTGATGGTGAGGTCGGCTAATTTGTTCCTAGTAGTAATATATAGGCCTCCTTCCGGAACTGTGTCAGCCTTCTTATACTTTGTTCGGGAGTTATTGGAATTTTGTGAACGACAAAATGCACGAGCGATTGTAACGGGTGATTTCAACATTGACAGGTTGGCTACCTCTGCTAACAAGCAAAACCTTCTTGACACTATGCTCTGTTTTGGCTATGAGAACGAAATTCATGTACCTACTCGGATGACAGAAGTATCTGAAACCCTTCTTGACTTGTGCTTCACCAACTTTAAAAATGAAATATGGGCTGGAGTTGTTATACCCGGTGTTAATGACCACTTTCCGATTTTTGCATTCACAAAGTCACATAAAACAGAGCGTAAGAAAATCAACCCTACTTACTACAGAAAAATTCCCACTGAGAAAATTCAGACCTTTCAAAGATTAGTTGCTGCGGCAGATTTCAGTAAAGTATTACAAATCACAGAAAATGTACGAGCTTACGAAACATTTGCGGTGAAAATAACACAGCTCTATGATCAGGCATTTCCTATAGTACTGCTCAAAACGAACAAAAAAGCTAGGAAACCATGGATAGATGCGTCACTTCTGAAGAGAATAAAAGAAAGGGATAACCTATTTCACACTTTAATTAAAACAAAGCAAATCGACTACTTACGGCAGTTTAACCAGTTTAGAAATAGTTTAGGGTCTGATATAAAGCGGGCACGCATACAATATTATGAACGTAAGTATTCTGTTATTGCAAATGGTCTTTTATCTTCATCAAGTAAAAAAACCATCACCGAGCTTATGATAGAAGGAAAACCTTGTTCCGGTACATCACTCGCTGATAAGTTCAACAGTCATTTTTTGAAATCGGGTGCTTGTGAAACCTCCACTAATAACGAAGTAGGCTGTGAACCAAGAACGTACATTACAAAGTCTCCTACAAAATCACTTTTTTTGGCCTCCACTGATGAATCTGAAGTACATTATTTCATTATGAATTTACCTAACAACTTTGCGGCAGGTGTTGACGGTATAAAAGCAGGGCCATTAAAAGCAGCCTCACTGTATATTAGTCTGCCCCTCTCACACATATGTAATTCGATTTTAAGCACCGGAATATTTCCTGATAAGCTAAAGATAGCCAGGGTCTCGATCATTCACAAAAGTGGTAATGAAAATGATTTAAATAATTATAGACCTATATCTCTCTTGCCCATATTTTCAAAAATTATAGAACGAGTTTTATACTTTCGAATGTCAAATTTTTGTAAGCAAAAAAATATAATAACAAAACAGCAGTACGGTTTTCAGAAGAAAAAAGTACAGAGGGGGCTTTGCTGTCTATCAAGGACAAAATAATAGATAATTGTGAGCAGAGATCTTACACGCTTGGAATATTCCTTGATTTCAAAAAAGGCTTTCGATTCGATCAAACATGAAATACACCTGGTGAAATTAAACCAATACTGCATAAGGGGTGTTTCACTCAAATTCATAGACAGTTTCTTAACAAATTGATTTCAGTATTGTGATACGCATCATGCAGTATCCAAAATGAATAAAATTAAGTACGGCGTCCCTCAAGGATCTATATTAGGCCCGCTCCTGTTCCTCTTATATATCAATGATACTGTTACTATACCACTAACCCCGGACATGGTTCTATACGCAGATGACACGAACGTTTTTTTCTCTGGCAAATACATCAACAGCTTAGAGGAGCAAGCAAACAAATGGCTTAAGCACTTATCAACATGGTTGATAGCAAATATGATTGATATGATAAAACTATACCCCGTGACATCCAAGTGAATTTTCGAGGGAAATCGATTGAGCGGGTCACATCCCAAAAATTTCTCGGTATCATTTTTCATGAAACACTCGACTGGACGTATCACATAAACAAAGCTCGCACCGATCTTTCGCGCTCAATTGGTGTAATTGGGAAAATCAGATGTTTTTGCCAATTTGAATAACAAAGCAACTGTACTATTCCTTAGTTTACTCGCGTATAAATTACTGTTTATTATTATGGGGTAACACTACAAACACAAACAAAGAATGTGTTTATAAACTACAGAAAAGAATAGTTCGGATAATTGAAGGTGTTGGACCTAGAACACATTGCACTCCACTTTTCAACAAACACGTCATATGAAAGTTTGAAAACATCCTAAATAAAAAAAAATAGCCACGATCATATGGGACAAATTGAAATCTGACCCAGTCGCTTTTCATGATGCATATTCGCAAAGACAACATACATACAGCTTTATACGCATAACATACTGCAGTGAAAGAATAAGGACTAACTATGGCTCGCAAAAGCTAGCGCAATATTATCCTTAAACTAATAAATGCACATCCCGCAATTACCACCATAGTACAAGAGAGCCGCTCATTAATTGCATTAAAAAAAGATACACACATATCTAGTAGGGCTCCGAGAATAATTTTTTCTCTTTCTGCGGTATCACACAGATTGTATTTATAATTGAAGTGTATACACTCGTGACATTTTCAGTATTGAGTTCTAATAAATTGGTTTGTTATGCGATAAATTTGGGTTTATTCACATATTCTTTGCTTTGTTTGCTATAAACTCAGTCTTGCAGACAGGTATGTAATTATTAAAATGCTCATTTAACGTTTTTTTATAAGTTCTTATAAAAATTTTTAAATTCGGCTGCTTCTTTGTTAAAACATTTTAATTATGTGTACATTACTGCTTTTTTGCGCTTTATTGTCTGGGACGGGTTACGACACCTTGTCAGGCATTAATTTGCCTTTTTGCCAACCCTGCCCCTTACTTGTGTCTACTTACTTGTGTCTACTGTACTTAATATTATATAATAAATATTTGTCATATTTGTCAAAACAATATTTGTCATGTTTGTCAAAAAAAAAGGGTGACAACGCGAAAGACGTGGAAAAACGAAGGCGCAGCTACACGTGGCACTGTTCCGCTTCATTTTGTAGTCAAAGTTCCCAGTTCATAGGAGCGAGCTGCTTCGAGCATGTTTATTCACGTAGGAGGCTTCTTGAATAACTCATTGGGTTTGCGCTGACTGAAACAGGCAGTGGCCAAAGCGTTCCGTTGCGCTTGCAACAGATAATGTGAATATCCTTCGAGGCCTCGAAAAAGACAGTCGAAATTCTTTCAGAAAGCTTACTTCATTCAGAAACTTGCTTACTGTTCTGCGCCAAAGGAAAGAAAGCTGAGGTGTGAGACATGGGCACACTGGCTCGCGCATAAGTGCGATGATGGCGCACTTTGTTATAGGGTTCCAAAGCAACGTCGAGCGGTGCTATTGCTCTTATCGTAAGCGGTGCCCCTTTTGCTACAACACTACGACCCCCCGCTTCCGTGCACACGTAGATGCTCTGATTGCATTCCTATATAGTGCGTCACAGTGTAACTATTGCTGTCTGGCAGTGTTCCTGGTCGAATGAGGAGCAAATGAGCGCACGAGTCCTTGCCACCGCCACCGCTGCCAAATCCAACGAGAAGCGGGCCGCGTGAGCGTCACGCCCGAACTTGAGCTTGGATGGCCTATTGGCGCTCGTACAACTCCTGATGGTGTATGCGCCCACTCTCTGTTGAAGGAACAACCGCTTATAATCCGCGATAGACCGGAGGCCGATATCATCCGCACGTACACATGGTGTTATCATAACTTGTTATTACTAAGCGTTTGCAGCGCCAATAAACGAGGACAATAGAGGACGCAAACGACTCGAACTTCCGCTGACTCCCGCTTGATATTTATTGGAAAGTATGAATCCAGTTTTTATATACGCGCACATGTTGTCAACCACTCGAATAATCGTAGGTGGCCGAACAAAACTGCATTCTTTGTCACTTATGTATACACACTTGGAGCACCTAGGCAGTGGAAGCCTGATTTCCTAACGTGAACGGCCTCCATTGTACCAATCGTTGTACCAATCATTAGCGAGGCAAGATGATGATATATGGTGTTCTATGGCTAAGGGTTAATTTAGCGAGACACGTGTGTTTAGAAAAAAGAAAAGCAATATTATCATTAAGAAGGCGTTGATTCGTGCCTTCCGGAGGTCTAAGCTATATTTATTTGCTTTGGCGTGCGCAGAAAAAGGCGCTCAGAGAAGCACAATGGCAGGCAAAAAAATGATATATTAGCTCGTGTAAACATTTCTGCAGCTTGATTGATTGATATGTGGGGTTTAACGTCCCAAAACCACTATATGATTATGAGAGACGCCGTAGTGGAGGGCTCCGGAAATTTAGACCACCTGGGGTTCTTTAACGTGCACCCAAATCTGAGTACACGGGCCTACAACATTTCCGCCTCCATCGGAAATGCAGCCGCCGCAGCCGGGATTTGAACCCGCGACCTGCGGGTCAGCAGCCGAGTACCTTAGCCACTAGACCACCGCGGCGGGGCACATTTCTGCAGCTTTTGAAACATATTAAAATAGGACCCAGTGTGGTTTGCGTGCTGGAAATGCCATTGTAATTGTCAGATTAAGGAAAAGAAACAGAAAGATAGGAACGCAGAATGAATGACACTAAAAAAATACGTCAATTTTCTCGTTGGTGAGTAATTAAGCTAATGTTTTGTTTCACTAATTGCCACCGACTCCCATGCTACATTTTTTTTTCGTTGGCTTGGTTTTACAGGTGTTTCACGGCAATAACACACTATGTATATATAGTACACGTTGAAATTTATTTTGATAGTTCCGGGATATAAACGTTAAACTAACAGTAATTCTATTGAAACTGCGATGCTAGCCACGCAGGATGGACTTGCAGTGATGTCTTATGCGCTTTTGAGGACATACACATCACAAACAGTTGGAGACGTATAATTAGCAAAACATTATAATTAAACATTTAGCTATTGATATTACGGTTGGAAAACGTTAGATATACGTATATTTCAGTGTGATTTCCCTGCGGTGCTGTTGTTTTAATATATTCCTAATAAAGTTTGACAATCGGTCCACCGTTGGCATTTAGGGTTGTGAAAGGTAATGCTTCGTTAGGGTTGTCACTGCAACTTTTGTCTCGTATTTTCCGCAATTAAAAGCGGCCGTTTTTGTGCTGCGGGGTTCTAAAGGCCCTTTATTACGGACGTGTTGATCCTTATGCTCTCTGTGCGTAACGAAAAGCTATTCGCCACCAACAAGATGCAGCTCTAGCACCAAGTCGGCCTTACAAAAACACACATCACTGAAAAGCTAGAATAATAAAACTCATGCAAAGTAGTAGGTCAACATGACTAATCTTTCTAAGCGTTTCTCGGGTGTTAAACAACTATGATTTCCTAGATGGAAATGTAGCATTTCATGTCGCGAACTTAAATGTTTACATATATTTCGCTAATAAAAATGAAAGAATGGGTTGCACTAACATCCTCACCATGTCGGAATAGCAGCGCGGTAGCAGCGTTTGAATGGTCTGTGAGAAAATTCTACGCGGCCATCATGCTGGATCTATTACTAACGAAGAAGGCCAGCATTTCGTAAAATCCGGAACGAAAACTCCAGAAAAAAAAGTTTTGGGCATTCCATCTTCCTATCCTCGCATGCTTGTGCGGGATTCTTTCTCACCTAGGTCGTTCCTCTATATATGTTCTTTTTTTTTTAAATCACTGCCCTTCGAGGCTGCAGGTTCCATGCGTAGCGGCCACGTTTCTATGAGTGCGAAATGTAAGAACTTGAAACTGTAACCTTCATGTTAAACGTGGGTTAAAAATCGCAGGTAGTCGAACTTAACGCTGCGTTCCCGCTTGTGCGATGCACACCACGGCGAGGTCGCGACGTTAAAACTTTAAAACCCCAGAACTTAGTTTCTTAATGTCAAGCGCTTCAGCTCGAACTTCAGAAATTTGAAGGAGTGGGAGTAATCAAGGTTTCCCCTGACTAAAAGTCTGCGAGAAAGATAGCACCTCTTGATTATCGTCATTGTCAAATGCACACGCGAGAAGCGACGTGTGACAGTGAATGAGCGCTCCTTGTCGTTCGTCGCGTGTACCTGCCATTCGAGAAGCCCATATCCTCTTCTTTTGTGTCGGCCAGTCATCGCGTCTCGTTTTTGATGAGACGAGCTTATTACCTCCATCACCACCAGGTCCAAAAGAGGCGTAATGCGTTTGCCCTCGAGTGCCTAAACGTATTAAATGAAAGACTGGTTTCATGCCCGCCGCTGGATTCCGTCGAGAAAATGGCTCCATAATTTTGATAAAGCACAGCGCACGAGGAGCGAGCATTTTGCCCAAAAGAGAATCGATTGAGAGAAGCCGAGCACGGCTGTCTCCATTTAAGCGTTACCAGGAACGCAGCCTGAGCGAGGTAGACGTTTTCAATTACATGTACATCTTCTATTTTTAAATAGAAATGACGTCGTCTAGAATGAACGGACTTTTTGCCAAGGATATGCCATTTCGAAACAAAAATCAGCCGGAGAACCAAGGCGAGAGTGATTCAAAAGTGGCGTTTTCCTCGTTTTTTTAAATTTTTCTGGCTTGTTTTGCCGCCTTGTGTATCTTCGATGTTCCCATTTGTTCGGAGAAACACTGTATACATTTGCGCTGTGCCCTCGACTTTTACCTTCGTTTCCCACCTCCTCTATCCGCTTCAAAACTGTACGAATACCTAATTTTCTGCATGCGAGCTGCACGGTCAGTTCGTACACGCAAGGAAGAAAAAAAAATAAAAACGTTGCATTAGTGGCCTTGCAGTGCTTTAGAAAACATTAAAATAACTTATAGAGTTATCCAAGTATAACGACGTCAGATTTTTCGAATGAATATATTGCATCTCAGTGCAGCCGAAAGTGCGGTTCACTTTGTCACCAAAACAAAAAGAGCGAGTAAATAGAACAAGATGAAAAGTTCCTCTGTTGTGAACATATATGAGCGTCCTCCCAACCCCTGCAACTGATCGGGAGCACGACGGAAACATTTAGTAGCGCCCAAGGAGCGAGTCCTCATCTGACTGGCTGACACTTAGCCCTTAGCGTTCGCAGCACTCCACGGAATCGGTCAAACGGAGTGCGTAAGTTTAAAACGGTGACTCAGCCAAAAATTATGCATAGTATTACCGCACTAAAGTAACAGTAAAGGTTGCACGGGACGTGGCTTTCGACCGCTCGAAAAGCGTCGGTTCCATGTTGTGCGACGACGGTACATATCGCGCTAACGCAGCCACATCGAAGCAGCGTACCTCTACATGTGGCTTCTTATATCGACCGGCGCGCACAGCAGTACAAGTGGATGCGCGAGCATAATCGAGTGCTATAAACACTCAATAGCGTTGGTGTTCAGCAATATATGGATGAGCTTTTTCCAACAAGCCGTATTATGTTTATGTCTGCAGACACTCGCAGATAAAATGTATCGAGACGCATATATATATATATATATATATATATATATATATATATATATATATATATATATATATATATATATATATATATATATATATATATATATATATATATATCTGTACATTACTTGGCATTACTGTCTGTTAGATCTCATTAATATTGTGTTAAAACACTGAAAAACCAGCCCTTAGGTATACACTTCTTTCCCTTTTATATATATATATATATATATATATATATAAAGAACTGTACATGCAATGTCATTTTTGGGCGTGTTGGTAAACAAAACTTCATGACATATTCAGCGCTAAGAGACAAGGACATGAAAGAGCATTGTGTCGTCCTCTCTCTGATGTCTCTTAGCACTCAATATGTCGTCATGTACATACATGTTGTGCCCAACCCCGCATTCATTAGCTTTATTCAACACCATGTTCACTGGGCTGGTTAGTAGCTCGTACAAAAAGCATATAAGATGGCCTGCGCGGCTCAATCTTGGCTGGTGCTTTTCGGTAAAATCCCACAGGTTTTCACGGCTCCAATCTAAAATTTTCAGTATAGGTTTCCCGAGTCCAGTTTGGAGAGCCGTGTCTCCCTGGACTACGCTTGCGGCGTTTCTTTTTTTTTTTGCGACTCTCAGTGAGCCTAGCTCGTTTGGGTAGTTAGTGAATTAATGAGTTATGTGAGCAAATGTCGTGGTGTGTTCGTTACACCAGGGTAAAGTCCTCGTCGCGTATGTGTCTGCGAAGATGGCGTGTGAGTGGGATAGATCGTAGGAAGATTAATAGGTACAGCGTCGCGGCATGGGACGATATGAGGTAACAGAGCGCTCACCAACAACTGAATAGAATAGATTTCAAGAAGCACCATGGCGTCTTTATATGCTGCTTCTGGAAACAAAGCATTGTTCTGTTAGTCAGCGCTCCGGTACTGTGTTATATATAGTCGCCCCGTGTTTGGCTGCTGTAGTTTTCTTTTGCTTTCTTTATTCATGTTCAGCTCTTAGCCAGATTTATCGTATTTTTTTATTTTTAACTCAGGATATCCGAGTCATGGAAGAAACGATATTGTCAGGTAGTTGCGACAGTGAAGAAGGCTGCCGCAAGACTGAGAAATGTGGAGCCAGCATTTGTACACGCGTGGCATCGAACATTCGAGCCTTATCGTTGATGGCCGCGTTATAGTTCCAGAACAGCTGTTCGTATTACGGGCTCAAGCCTATCAGAAGATTCTCAAATTGGAAAGTTGCCAAAGACTCGAGCGAGGTTTGCGAAAGGCAGCAGCGATACGCGTAACGGGTCGGTTACATAAAAATAACAAAAAAAAAAAGAAGTGTGCGTGGCAGAAGAATGGCTTTGCATTCGGCGTACTATGCGATGATACACTGGCTACAGTTTTCGGTTGCTGACCCAAAATTGGAGGGTTCGATCCCGTATGCGGCGGTCGCTTTCCGGTGAAGGCGCAGCGCTAGAGGCTTGTTTACTGTGTGATGCCAGTCTTCGTTAAAGAACGCCAAATATACGTGGTCGAAATATTTGGAGTTCACCGTTATACAGCGTGCCTCGTAATCATATCGTGGTTTTGGCACTTAAGATTCCTGAAATTACGAAATTTCATCCGTCGAAACATTTACGTTGCGGGGTCTCTCGGTATGTCCCGCGCTCTTGGGACACACGGACACAGCAGACGCCATCGGGCAACCAACACGTGTAAGTTTTGTTAACTGATCTTACAATGACGAGCTCGCCGGCTTATAATATAATTATTCACTAGCAACGCGCTAAATAATAAGTAACATAATGATATTAGGAACATAATGACAGAACAAAACACAACAAACAAAGGAACATAACGTATGTAAAAGATGTCGCAAATGCGGCGTCACTGACGTTCGGCTCACTATGGGAGGTCCACGGCAAACAAGCCGCCCCGCCGCAGTGGTCTAGTGGCTAAGGTACTCGGCTGCTGACCCGCAGGTCGTGGGATCGAATCCCGGCTGCGGCGGCTGCATTTCCGATGGAGGCGAAAATGTTGTAGGCCCGTGTGCTCAGATTTGTGTGCACGTTAAAGAACCCCAGGTGGTCGAAATTTCCGGATCCCTCCACTACGGCATCTTTCATAATCAAATCGTGGTTTTGGGACGTTAAACCCCACAAATCAATAAATCAACGGCAAACGAGCCGCGATATCATCCCCGTGGACCCACCGCGGGACGTCTACGCTGCCAAACCTCAAAAAGACTCGCTGCTGTTTCTTGTGCGTCAGCTGTCCTGCGCGAGCACAGCGCCACCTCTTGCTTGGCGGCTGTTATACCCGACTGCGGCTAACCCACGTGACGCGTGTGCGCAAGGGTGTGAGACCACCCACACAATGTAGATGCATACACAACGGTCTATTCTTGTGAAGAACGCCTCACCGCAGGCACTCGACTGCTAACCCGAAGGCCGCGGGACCGAATCCCGGCTGCATTTTCGATGGGGGCGAAAATGTTTAAGGAACGTGTGCTTAAATTTAGGTGCAAGTTAAAGAACCCCAGGTGGTCGGAATTTCCTGAGCCTCCCACTACGGCGTCTCTCATATACATATCGTGATTTTGGGACGTTAAACCCAAGATATTATTATTAACATTATCTTTTGACAAAGATTTACGTTCGTCTTTAACCACTAAGCCAGCTTGAATTATTGCCTCACTTTTCGGTCATCACCGAAGATTTGTTGCAAAGCGGGTTGACTGGTTGACACGTATAACGAAGAATGAAACAGACTGGTTCACGTGTGTAACGAAGAAAGACGGTTGCCACTTGAGACAGACCGCATAACAAGAACTGACAAGGACGCTCGCCTCTTTCCTTCCTGCTCTGCGGTTCGTCTCAATTAACTCACTTTGTCTCTTTGATCTGTCTTCATTATCGCTGAAAGCCACTGGAGGGTACTGGAAGCTGCGTTCCTGCTCGCCACGATCACACAAAGCCAACAAACAGACATTGCAGATGAAATGAAATGTTAGATAAGGTAATCGTTTTATTTTGAAGAAAATATAGACGATAATGAAAAAGACAGTGGATACAGACAGCACTAACGTACGACAGCTGTGATTCCAACCCATGCTTTCGCGTTATCAGTTGATCTACCGCGGTACTGTTTTCCAGTGAAGTTTGCCGGCTTCAGTACACTTGATTGATATGTGGGGTTTAATGTCCAAAAACCACGATATATGATTATCAGAGGCACCGTTGTGGAGGGCGCCGGAAATTTCGACCACCTGGGATTTTTTAGCGTGCACCCAAATCTGAGCGCACGGGCCCACATCATTTCCGCCTCCATCGGAAATGCAGCCGCCGCAGCCAGGATTTGATCCCGCGACCTGCGGGTAAGCAGACGAGTACTTTAGCCACTATAGACCACCACGGCGGGGATTCGGTATACTTGCAATACGGTTAACAACTGTCAGCATTAGCTGTTAACAAGCTAGAGTTCCGCTGATTACACTGCCAGAAGATTGCATTCACTGCCTGATGCTATCTCGTGTGTTGCTCTCTTATTTTGAAAAGATTAAAAAAATTACGGGCCAAACTTACATTGTCTGCCATTTGTAATTTGTAAATATTTTCTGCCTTCGCTAATTATATGCCTCTTGTTACAATTTTAGTTGGCTTTACTGCCTTTCTCTCATTTTATTACCTCTCTCTCTTTCCAGATATGTCATCGGAATTGGCAAACATTCTCTCCTTCGAAGAACTACGACGCAAGTGAAAATAGTTTTTATTTGGACTTGAAGATCCACAAAGAGTTTGTTTTAAAATCAAGGATTCAAAATGAAGGATTCAAAATTTAGGAATAAAGATAAGTAGCAGACAGCAAGCCACCATACCATAAAGAGCGCTTGTTTAAAACTGCTGTTTTTGGGCTTGTTCGCATTGATAAATACGGGTCTTCTAGATATAGCAGGCAATCGAGCCGCAAGTATACGCTCTGTGCTGCAATCGGCACCAGACCGACTTCTCCCATCGTTCCTACCGAAATTTCCCACCACAAACCAATCAGAATGGGAGCCATCACTCCATTCATTCCTCGAGCAATCTTCAAATGGCATCGACACCACTTGAGATGGGCTTCTCGCACTCGTCTAAAAAGACTCTGTTTACTGGCGCCACAGCGGAGATCGTCAAAGATAGCACGAAAAATTACCCTGTTGTTTACACTGCAAGCGTCACGCCAAGTACCAGCCTACAAGTATAATGTCGACGGGGACACTGGGGATGAAAAAGGTAAGGTGTTTCAACTCGACTGGAAGCGTCTAAAATAAAATATAAACAGGGTGGTGGGGGCGTAAACTTGACGCGAGGCCTGTTATAGCACACTTGGCAGATATCGCTGTAAGTAAACTATGACGCACGCTCCTCTCTCTCGCGCTATTTAAAGATCTGTGCAAAACGGTGAGCAAAGTGAACGAGCCGGAATGTCGCGCCGCTGTATTAGTTATATGTGTATGCACAGCATAACACTCCGAACTAGCAAAGTGGCAGCTTTGGCTAGTTGGTATGACATGACGATAGTTATAGCGCGAGAACAGAACGACGACAAAGAGACAAGAAAGTCCTTCGTGTCCTTCTTGTCCTTCTTGGCTCTTTGTCGTCGTTCTGTTCTCGCGCTATAACTATCGGCGAACTAGCCATTGGGGCTGATGTAAGGTAGAAATGTTACGGGATGCTTTAGGCGCTTGATGATCCTCTACACCTTTGTTCCTGTCGTGCATGGTTGTTGACAAAAAACATCGCATTGTAAATATTTTCGCAAGAGAATATTTAAGCCAATCATGATGCGTGACATATCATTAGCGAAACCGGCTAACCAGAAGAAAAAAGCATACTGAAATACATTGTAGACGCGTACCATCGAAGAAAAATTCAAGACAGACTGAAAGTTCTGTCTTGTATTCCTCCTCGATGGTACGCGCTTTTCGTGTATTTCAGAGAAGCATGTGCCGACTAGCTCACGAACAAGTTTCACTTAGGAGAAACGCACTTGGGACAGAAAACTTTCGTGAATTCAGCCCCTTGTCTCTGGCCCTATGCAACTGGTATGAGGAAAGGCGAAGACAGACAAGACCACAATGAAAGTCAGCGGGAAATACTTTCTGAGGAGAACGTTGGAGTTGCGAAATTTTCAGCCTTTCGGCTCATAAGATTGATCATGCTATTGAGCTTGAGTTGTTATGAGACTGAGCTCATAAGATTCAAAAGTTGCTGTGTTGCTCCTAGAAAGAAGACCGAGAGTTCTTGGCCAATGCATTGGCCAGCAGGAAAAGCGGGAATGATAAACGAGCGGCATGAGACTCTTGTCGTAGTGCTTGTCATGTATGTAAAGACTTTAGTTTTCTATTTCAGCCGTTCACATTGTTTAAGAACTTTCGTTTACTTTTCTTTCCGCAATCACTGTTGTTTCAGCTGTCAGTGACGCTGCTTGCATATCCTGCAAACGCACTGGGAAATGTGCTGTCTTTTAAATGTTGTAGGAGTTATGACGTTGGTGTCGTTGGATGTGAGAGAAAAATTATCATCTCATGCGTGACCGAAAAATCTAAAAAGATGCTAATAAAATAAATAATAAAAAAATCTGGGTCTGAATTGGGAATGGAACCCGAGTCGTTTCCGTGTGTTCTACCACATAGCCACGCGTCTACATTTGAATACAGTGAAAGTAACTTCGTCTGCTTGGAAATGCAGTGAAAGTAACTTTCATGCTTTAGCAACACAGGCTTCACAATACAACATAAAATATTGCAGTAATAACACGTGGTACAAGCGTGCATTGCGATCGAGTGTCAGAACATGTGATTATCATAATGAATAGATGGTTTAGAGCCGACCACCCACTACAAAAGGCACACACGTTACTGCGCCCTATTTCCTTAAGGCCACGTACAGTGGGTGCATGCCAAGTTCGAAAACATTTCATGCACTAAGTGTTTGAAGTATGCAGTATAGGGACAAAATATATCGCTACCGCGTTCAGCCCTTAAAGGCGTAGCCTAAAAATCCCAAAATTTGGATTTATCTGCGTGTTTTGGGATGTTATTCTTGAATAGTTAGTTATCTGCAATGAGCTTGCAGAAAAACTTGTTGATAATTTGTTGCTTTGGGCATTGCACACAACCTGACTCATTAAGATCTAGAACAGTAATTTATAAAATTTCTCATAATAATAATAATAATAATAATAATAATAATAATAATAATAATAATAATAATAATAATAATAATAATAATAATAATAATAATAATAATAATAATAATAATAATATTAATAACAACAACAACAACAACAACAACAACAATAATAATAATAATAATAATAATAATAATAATAATAATAATAATAATAATAACAATAATAATAATAATAATGTCATTACTATTATATTAAGCGGAAATCAGGCAGATGTTATTAATTGATATGTACGTTTAAACCTCCCAAAACCACCATATGATTATTAGTGATGTCGTAGGCTCCGGAAATTTCGACCACCTGGGGTTCTTTAACGTGCACCCGAATTCGAGCACATGGGGCTACACATTTCAGCCTCCATCGGAAATGCAGCCGCCGCAGCCGGGATTCGATCCCGCGACCTGCGGGTCAGCAACCGAGTACCTTAGCCACTAGACCACCGTGGTGGGGCGGCAGATGCTATTAGGTGCGCAAATTACTGAAACAAAAAATTAGGGGCGGTTTCTCGGCGTCCCATTTCCCTCTTTGCCAATTCCAAAAAAAAAAAGCTAATATCTTTTGTTTAAGTTGCAAGAGCCCCAAGTTTCCTTTCAGTCGCTCATTTAGCGCTGGTAACGAGTGCAATACCACGCAAATGCAGAAAAAGTATTGTAGACACTCTTTTACTTTTTCTACACCTCGATCTTTAAAATGGTTTCTACGCTTTCTTCCTTTTTCTTGTTGTAACGGGATTTTCCTCCGTATACATGGACGATTACGCAAGGCTCCGCAGTCAGTTATGCATTATAAAAGCGCAGCGATATTTCGTGTTCACCCTATGCGTATGATCATTTCTTTCAGACATGTGCGTTCAGTAAACGCTTACGTAGCTGTATCTTGGCGACGACGCCGCAAAGCCGGCGAAAGGCGATTCGTGTAAGTTTCATCATCCTAGCTACGCCTGCTGGCTCTTACATTGTTCTGTACAAGTACGGTGGCGGCAGACAAGCGTTACTCTTCGAACTAATTAACGTACGCTTGCGTCACAAGCTCGCTGGCACGGAAGTGCGCATTAAGATGGGCACTGGTTTTCTAGCTTCTTTATTTATTATTTTTTTTCGAGACTCGTATGACGCACATGCGCCATCCCGGACTCTTTATTTAGGATCAAACCGCCGAGCGAGGATGTAGAGGTAAATTGTATTTTGCAATGATAGCAAGCAGCACTAACTGTGGCTGGAAGCTCGTAGCGTACTACGTATACACAGTAAAGACGAACAGGGATGTTGGGCGAGGGCACGCGCTCGCATTGCATTACACGCGCCATAATAGGCACTGCGCACAATGGCCACTGTTTACGGAGCGAGCGTTATTCAGGCTGCCGGAGCAAAAGTGGAAACGATTCGACGACCGCACCACATTCGAAGGACGCGCCCGCTAGCAACTCGCGAGTCGAGCTCCATTACAGCGGCGCTCCTTGCTGGGGCTTCCCGCAAAATAGAACAATAAGAATAAAAAAAAGAAAGGAAGCAAGGGATTACAAGAAACGGTGTGACCAGACAGAAAAGTACTTTCGTATACTCGTCAGACGGGCTATAAAATGTATACCAGTGAATTTAATTTTCTAGTTACTAAACGGCGTCGCATCGTTTCATCCACAAGGGAAAAGCTAGACAGCTAAGCCGATATGTGAGGCGCCCTTTCTCGAGTCCCATCTCGCGAAGACGTGTTAACACGCAAATGCCGATTCGGTATCGCAACAGCGAAAGAGACCAGCGCGCGATCACTGAAGAGGCAAGTTAGATAAAGTGTGCGGTGAAGGCAAACAGGCGCCCCTAGACCGAGCTTACCGCGCGTACTTTACGGCACGTGTCACACTGTCGCACTTCATTACGCGGCAGGGTGCAGCGTCAGTCGATCAGAAGGGACGGAGGCCGGGCAGCCATAGCCACTGTGCCATCGGGCCGGAATTCAGTTAATTGCTTTTTCTTTAATTAAACTTGGACACTGCAGCCAAGGTCAGTGTCGAGCCACTTGTCACCCTGTCTGTGAACAGAAAATTAAGGTCGAAATCGCCATTAGCTAGGCGCTTTTTTATCAGCCGGCCCTTGTGCCTCGGCACTTTCATCGAAACTCGCTGAAGATCGGCACTGCATGAGATAAGTACTTTGGAGCTCATGATCGCCTTCGGGGGCTTGCGTGTACTTAGTGTCTTCGCTTCTATTGACACGTCGTGAAACTTAAAGCAATGATGACAGGTGGTGTGTGTGTCATGGTTAAAGAGGGTGATTCTGGTGGAAATTGGCCTCGTAGAGCAAATGAAGGCTTAACGCATCTCGATAAAACAGAACTGTGAGTTGCTCAAGTATGTAACCTCACCGCACAAGTGCAATTGCGGTCGACCGCATAGTCGAGTGCATCGATGACCTTGAGACAGTGACCATAAAACCGTGGTTAGTCTATAAGATACCTAGTACGTACGTATAGTGTGGTGATGTGCTACCGCGGTCAGCGGTGATTGCAAACAAATACGCGACCGTGCTCTCGTGCCGCCGCAAGTTCGCAACAATGGTGGAAGTTGTTTGCATGGATGTGTGCGGCCACTAGACCAGATTCTTCGAAGTTACACGAATATGGCAAGTATATGCGCATCGCATCTTCCCACACGTCACATACATGTAAACCGCGGCAATTCTATAAGGAGTGCATGGGACGCTCAGACTACATCTCGCATCGTGAACGGCAACCGAATTATTGAGAGGACATTTTCGTACTTACAATTTAAAAGAAGGGTGCGAGGAAGGACATAGTTACGGTAGTTTTCTAAAAAGAACGTAGTATTAATGGATAGAAAATACGAGGACGTGTTTAAAAACAGGAGTTCGAGAGATCTAGCATGGGAACATATTGGTGTAGAAGTGCGCATTATTGGGAATACGTCAACAAGGACTTGAAACATGCGTAAAAACGCACCCTTTGAGACGCACATACTTCCGCACTCTTCGTGTTTTATTTCTTTGTTAAAAAGCACAGATAACAAAGAAAAAAAATTATAGACGGAAACATTTGTATTTGTTGATGTTACCATTGTAGATTATAAAATTGCAAATAACGCCTACCAGCGGTAATGTTTACATTCGTCAGATAAGTTCCTGGCAGCTCTGTTTGCCATGACCTGTTCCTGTCGGCGATTTGACCCATTTAAATAAAGCGTTTGTGAACAATAGGAGGAAGTCGACATTGTTAATAAATAATTGTTCGTGAAAGCCGCCAAGAGAACTTTGAACATTGAGAATACCTGCCACGCAGAGTGGAACACGCCAAGCATAAGGCTCATGGGGACCCACCAAATAAGCCCTACGCTGGAATTCTGACCTGCATCCAGACTTCTTTGTCAACGTGACGCTACGCTTCTTGGTGGACTTTGGTCGGGAACGACTTTCACGAAGGCATCCACAACGTTAATAACTGGGAACGACAGTGTAGCATGCGAGCTCTGCGGCACCGAAGAAGACGTTCATCATGCATTTGCTATGCGGCGCTGCTCTTGCTTTGCCTCCGAGAGACGAACACCTTCTAGCGCTTGCGACGATTAAACGATCAGACTCTCTCAGCAGATGCTGCTCGAGCACCACCCCCATCGTTCGTCGGCTTACACGGCAGTTAAGGTGCTTTTGTGCTTTTTAAGGACAACAGGCTGAAGTGAACGCCTTTGATTAATGCATGAAGCCACCCCCCCCCCATACGCGTCAGCACATTTAGTGATGATTTTCTTCTTCCCTCTCTCTCTCTCTCTCTCTCTATTATATTTATTCTCTCATTTCCTATTTCTCGAGTGGAGGATAGCCAACCAGACATGTGCCAGTAACTCTCCCTGCCTTCTTTCTTGTTTTATTTCGTTCTTACAGTCAACTAAAAGCCCAATTTCTCCCTCCTTCTCATAAAAAAGGCAGCCGGATCCCCCCTCCTCCCCCCCCAAAAAAAAAACGAACCTGCAAGTGAAAGACACTATACGTAATAGTTAAAATTGAAAACGTTTTCGTAAAAAAACCTTTTCTTCATTGGTCTTATTTCTTGATTGTCTTGCCGCCGTGTGTTTTAATGTGTGACGTGCATTCTGCTCTGAAACGCTGTGATTAAAGGGTTACACTACGGAAGTGGAAAAAAAAACGTTTTCCTCCCCAGCGTACTCAATTAATCACATTTTTTCGGAGCGCCACTTTATGCAGCTTATTCTGCGAATTTATCTTGCGTAGCCTTCATGGCGCAGCTGCAACGTAGACCGATAGAGAGATAAGGGAGCGTCATTAAGTTTAACAAGGCTGAGCCCTGTTGGCTTCGATATATAAATACGTGGGGTTCAACGTCCCAAAACTACCATATGGTTATGAGAGACGCCGCAGTGGAGAGCTCCGGAAATTTCGAAGATTAAGGCTTCTGTAACGTGCACCCAAATCTGAGCATATGGACTACAGGATTTTCGCCTCCATCAAAAGTGCAGCCGGGATTTGACCCCGCGTTCTGCGGGTCTGCAGCCGAGTACCTTAGCCTCTAGACCATCGCGGCAGGGTCCCTGTTAGGCTTCACTGCACTGAGTGAAGCAAAAGGAGACTGAAAGATATGGAGGAGAATAGTTCATGTTTCGTACAAAAACAGTCAAACAAAAAAGCGTTCAGCGTCTTGTGCATTTCAGGCATTCGTGTATGTTGACGCGTCTTAAAGGGGCTCTGCAACACTTTTTGAGCATGGTCAGAAAACATTGCCGATCGATAGTAGAGGATCCCGACAACACGCGGGCCAAATGTTATAGCGCAGCACGCAGCCTGAAATTCACAATAAATTATCACTCAGCTAAAAATTGCTCTGTCTTCCAGCAAGTAATGACAGAAGACGCTCAAAAATAACTCGTAGAAGACCGTCTATCAGCCGTTGCTTGATTTGAACATGGCGCGATCGGTCGTTGCAGAGATCGCAGCGTGAAGCCGTGACTTGTCCACGTGCGCGCATGTGTTCGTACTGAAAAAGCCGCCCATTCAAATAAATGAAAAAGACAAAAGTGCTCAAGGTCACGAGGCGCGCGTGACGTATTTTCTTTGCCCCTGCCATGTCTCCATGCTTAGCTTCCAGCGCTTTCGTCGGGACGAGGGAAGAGAAAATGCGATTGAAGCGTGTGACAAATCCTTGTGATTCCGCTTGTACTGGACGTATTCTTAAAATTTTTGCGGCGTTGAATTTGTGAAGCAATAAGCTCTTTTAGTGAACTCATTCCATGATTACTTAAAAAAGTGTTACAGGGACTTTCTTAAGAAGCGAAGCAACGCTGTACGGATGCCCGCACTTGGCTACTTCAGAACTATAAATTCGAGTTTGGTGAAGGAGCTCAAATAGGCTGACGTCACGAGTTTAGGGAAAGCAAGTTGGAACCAAAATACGGCAATATCCACGTTGAGGAAGTGTTGGAAGTCTAGCGTGAAAGTGCCACTCCACGCTTTCTTTGTTACGCGCCCTTTTATTTTGTTACGTTGAGCATCATTTGCATCATTAAAGGTTGTACGCTCCGAAAGTTGAGCCTTCGCATTTTGTGCTTTCTAAAGCTCACGAAAACAACTTGTGCATATTACCCTTGCAATCATGAGCCAGAAAATCGTGCCCTTATAGAGGAGATAGAGAGCGCGAGCGCTTTGTTCCATTGGGCTTGTCTTTGTCGCTCGTCTAGCCACATTTTGCGGCCGCCTTTTACGTGGTTCTTTATCTCTTTCCTCATTCGAAGTTTTCAACTTCTTTTTCTTTACCCACCCCGTTCTTTGCTGAACCATAAGCAAGATGTTTCCCAAACGGAGCTCTGGAGCGTCATGTGTGTCGGATGAGATGAAGCGAAAAAAAAAAAGAAAAAGAAATGTCAGGGCTCAAACGGAAAGGAGGACAACGAAAACAAAGCCGGTAAGGTTACGCCCCGAGACAGGCTATAAAGCACCGTAAACATACGAAATGACCAAGTTTTGTGGCGAAGCTGCCATCCGTTTTTCTCGCGCGAGCTAGTTTGGGCCAGAGGACCGTTTCGGGCCGCAAGCACATACGCACAGACGCGCGCGACCGAAGCGAGTTGCCGCGGCAGCGGAGGGGATCAGCAGAACGGCTCAATTTCAAGAGAACCCATATATCGCGCCACAGCGACAGGCGCGCTGTTACTTCTCCTTTGCCCCCTCTACTCTCCGTGCGCGTGACTCAAAGGAGATCCATACAGCGCGGCTGACTGCGAACGGTCAGCGCAGTTCTCTTGTGTCCTATGAAACTCGCACCCTTCTGCGCTGGCGCACTTATCCGAACCACGGTACGTGGACTGAATTGGCTGGCTGCCCCGACCGCACTCACACAAGCAGCCGACAAACGGTGCAAGAAAAGAAGAACTGATCACCATCATGAGAGGGAAAGAGAGAGAAGGTAAATGTGCAGTGCGCTCAATTTTTATTTTGCTACCTATTCGTGCAGTGCTTTCAGCAAATTGGGTATGGGTATGCCACAAGGGATGTACCAGTATACACCGAAGGTCCCATGAAAGCAAATTTTTATCTCACTTCAACTCCGAGCCCTATGCTGGCACCTTCTATGTTTACAGCGCGCTGTGAGACAGAGTTGTTTAGGTAAATACGAGAATTAACGCGAGGGACAGCGGCAAGTGAAGAATGCACAGCGCCGCTTGTTGGGACGGCGTGCGTGTTCTTCGCTAGCCCGCGTTTTTCTTAACAGTGATGCGGATGCATCGGTTGAAGTCGCTCCTTATCCGAGAACAAAACGCGGCGCTGCACTTTGACAAAGGAAATTGACTGAGTTACTAAAACGCAAGCGACCTTACAGGCAAAGAGAGTGAAAGCTTAGTGGCAACAAGCACCCACAAGGAATGGGAGTCGTGTCGCCTTTAAAACGACTCGTTGACGGCGTTAAAGAAGCTGTCCCGGCGTCTGCTTCGTCAGTGTATGTTCTCACAGACGTTTTGTCAGAGTGCGCCTTTCTTTCGCTCGCGTCCCGCCAAGCAACACGGAATTTGGCAAGCACGTGCCGGCGCTGTCCCTGTTCGGTGGCCGAGCAACTTACCGCGTGGGCGTCGGGGCAGGGCATCGGACGGGAGGCGCAGCGGGCGTTGTCGGGACGTCGTGCGCGGGGGCCGCGCTGCCATGCATTGCGGGCCGCACGCGCTCCACCGGTCCAGCTGGTATACCTCTACGCGGCGCTTTCGATTAGCGCCAACCCTCCCCAATCGATGGCCCCGTCTCGCGCAGGCCCGCGGCTCCGCTACCGACCCGGCCTCTAGCGGCGCTGGCTGGTTGTTTCTTTTGCAGGGCGAGTCGGAAAAGGGATGGAAAGAAAGAACGGGGTGCTAAAGGATACCGCCGGCTGGTGACTGCGTACAGGAGGGATCCCGACGAAGGAGGCGGACGGGGCTGAGAGCGGGAAGAGCCGAATACGGTCTTCAGAGACCCGTTCTCCTCGGGACGGGCGGTATTCTCTTCTTATCCGTGGAGGGTCCACCCCCTTGAGTGCCGTTCTCGTCTTGTTCTTCATTGAGAACGGAAATCGCAGCTGGCCGGCTGCATTGGTGCGATTGCGAGTCTAGGGCAACGACAGAGACAGTATAGGTTGGAAAAAAAAAAGTCGCTGGACTTATTCTGCATAAATATGGCGCACTTTTCCTGGTGTATATTTTTGAAAAGATAAGCATACTTTATCGGTTTTAATTCCAAGACACGTTGCTTGCTTCATTCTGATGACTGGAAAGGCTCTCGGATATATTTCAGTGGCCAGTTATGGTCGACTATTAGGAGCCATTGCTTTTTTTTTATTTCGCTTGCGATTCATCTAAAAGTATGCCTTTTTTAAAATCCTTAAAACGTGGCCAGTGGGGCCTGCTGTAAAAACTGGTTTCTTATTCTCATTAGTTTGTAACCATTGCGTAGTTCAGTTTTGTGAATAGAGAAAGGAATTGAAAGAGGAATAAGTTGTTAATTATGAGAACGAATGTGGTGGCGATTCAAAAGAGACCATGCAGCTAATTTAGAGCTGAGCTATTACGCACTCTTTCGAGGATTTTGCGTGGTATGTTGTAATCGAGCGAAAGGCTGGCACAAGCGTGGATGCCATGAAGCGAACGCAGAGCGAAGCTCACGAAAAGCATTCAGCACGGGCACAATTCAGTCCGTTACAACCCTATGAATAAATATGAACTCCGCCAAAAACCATCGCCCTCCCACGCGAAGAAAAGTACGCACACACTAAAAATTTGCGTATAGTCTACTGCGTACTATCAGGTTCGCTTATATTCATTATGTAAAGAAATGCGTGTAGTGTAATTTCGCCATACAGGGACACATTAGTGTCGCCGGTTTTTAGGTTGTCAAATAACAAGAACAACAATGAAAATGCAGGAAGGGGAAGATGGAAGCTCGCGACGAAGAATTTCTAAACAGGGCTATCAAGGCTTGCAGCCTTGAAGAAGGCGAGCCCGCTTGTCGAAAAGTTCACGCCAGCACACACACCCTGGTTTTAAGTACAAACCTTGAGCGTCCCAACGAACTTTGTCAGATAGCCTGATATCAGTAAACAGCCATAAATAAAATCGTAGTTAGAAATGAATGTTCATTTTCCGGTTTGCCTAGTATTTACATCACCGAAAAGAAAGTACTTGCTCCTCGGAAGAAAACCAGCTGGTGTAACTATTTTAATAAAAATGCGAAGGACAGACGAGCCGAAATATATCCAGGTGGAGCTCAGCTCGGCGCTAAGCCCGTTTTACGAGGCGGGAGGGCAACGGGTGCGCTCTTCAGATCAAACGACGTCTGAAATCTTGAAGCACGTTGCGACTCAACTGAAGGCGCAATGAGAACTGATCAATGTTGGTCGGGGCAAATATTTTTTTTCCATAGTTTAATGCCAGGCTTGCGATTTATTGAATCATTTATTCGTTTATTGTGTCGATGAACTGCCGTTGAAGAAAGGTAAAAAGAATAAAAAAAGGTTGCGGAACGCTCAAGTAAGCAGTTGGGGAAGTAGTACATTCGAGTAGATTCGAGAATTGAAAAGAAAACAAGAAAAAAATAATATAATTGGTAACACGAAAGAAAGGAAGATCGAAAAAAAATTAAAGGCTAGTTCGCAAAACACTTAGACAGTGAGTATAAGGCGCACGAAAATGCTCATTTCAGACGGCTGCGATGATAACGTTCCAAAGGTGGCCAAAACATGTCATTAAGGTCAAGAAGAAGGAGTTTTTAACAGCAAAAAGTACATAGAGAGATATCGACCAGGGAGTCTCATTCGCCTTCATCTAAATCCCGTTGTTACATAAGAACAAAGGCCTAACACACGAGAAAGCAGAGGAACAAAAAACGTGGCCGATCCCCCTATATAGGAATCAGTATAACACGAAAGTGAAACGTGTCATTCCAAAGGTAGTTGAGCGTTTATTCCGCATTATTTCATAAACAGCAACAAATTGCAGAGTCAGGTTAAAAACGGCACGCAGCTCGAAACTTGCAGCGCACACCTCGAGCAGAAAGCACGCTTGAAATTGGCTTACACAGGACGAACGTGGACTAACAACTGTCACAGCTCGACACTTAAAGCGCGATGTTCATGCAGAAAGACGCAATAAACGAGCGCACAAGTATGCACAGCACAAGCGCGAACAACCTTCACAATTGTTCCTGTGTCGTGCATCAGCAGCGTGCTCCTTTCGTAAACGCGGCCGCGGTAGCGTGCGAAGTGACCTTCGTTCTTTCCCGAATTATGTCTCATAAGCGCGCGCACAGGAGAGACCACGTTCCGCAGAGGCGGGGCTTCGTGGAGGCGATGACCTTTAGAGCGCGCGCAACGCGAGGCCGTCGTGCCATCTCGATAGTGATAACAAAAACATCCTAAAGTTTCGAAGCTCTGAGGAGCGCCAAACGGCGTATGTTGTATAGAAATGGCTTGCCGTTGATATCCCAGACAAGGTAGGCTGCGTGGCGTAGTGGGTTGCGCCGCGCTTTCATGATCGGGAAGATGCCGGTTCGACTCCACGTGACGAATGCTTGTCTTCTAGTTTTCTTCTTTGCAGTCTCTTGGGAAATATTTTTCAACGTCACTTCTTTGACGGAAGTATACGTCAGAGGAGTCGTGGAGGACCCCAGCATAAAACACTTTCGTGTTAAAAAAACAAGGGAGGACATGAGATGGTGACATGAACAGGGTGGTAAGACGGGTGGAGGAGTAAAGCTTCACAACCTCGCTATGCCAGATGCATTCTTTGCACAGCAACGCCTGTTGTTGGCCCGCATTCCCTTTTACGCAACGCAATGCCGACGCTTTTGCTGCGTATAGCGCCCCTAGCGAATGGGTATTCACGTTTAATTCCTGCTGCTTAGAACACATCCCGGTGTACCATTGCGTTAGGGCGATGGGGAGATGTGCTGGTGTATACGTATACGTATACGCTGTTGCGACGTACAAAATACCTGAATACATCGAGGAATACGTTAATTGAAGTATACACCGATTTAGACTTTATAGTGTTTGTATTACTGACCCACTTAGTGAAGACAGAAGGCATAAGAGGTACACTACGATGATGCAGTGTAATTTACCTTGTGAAGTACTGAGTTAGAATACAGCTGAGCAATACTAATGAACACAATACGGCACACTCACTGCAGAAGCGATAAATGGGCAACGTTCTTGCCTGGCGTGTCCAACTTCGTACGGATGGTATACATCACTTCGAAATTTATTTATTGGACTCACAAAATGAAAGAACACCAACTAGACCAACATCTTACTTTAACCCTTACAGCGTAGCATGTTCAGCCTTGCGATATGGGCACACCGTCTTCTTAATTTATTGGTGAAAGAAATAAGGAAGGCAGACAGGTATGATAGTGAGCTACAAGCACTGATTAGTCAGTGACGCAGTTTTTTTTCTGTAGAAATCAAAGTAGCGAAAGTGGCCGAGCTAAAATATCGAAGAAATTTATTTGGGAAGTAATAGAATCGTGTTGCATATTTTGCCCAATTGCTCAAAGACCATCGAAAATGCCTCGTTTCAAGCTCTATTTACAAACATAATCTACTTGCAGGGTCAGCTTGGCTTCCACAAAAACAGTAGCATGAATTGAAGATTTTAAAGAAAAACATTATTTTATGACTCAATTTTAATCAGCCCTCTTGTTTTTGTACTTTTTGTTGATATTTCAGGAAAGTGTGTGATAGGAAGCGACATTCTATTAAGTCAATAATAGGATATTGCTGAAAAAATAGCTCGCTATTTTACTTACGGACAGGACTTATAAGTGGTTGACCCTTACTTATCCAGTGGGAAGATAAGCAGCAAAGTTCCGGACATGAAACTTATGCTGTTATGAGCATTTCAATCCAACTATTGTATGGCACGTAAATGACTTTGTAAACATCACTTTCCAAGGTGAATATATTGTTGATGCTGAAGATACCAGTATATTTTTTCCGGACATACCACTCACTATAGACCTTAAGAGAATTCAAACGCATAATGAAAACGCTAGGGAGGCAGTCGACAGCGAATGCTGCACATAATAGCCAGTATTTAAAACTAAATGTTTTTTTTTCGGCTGAAGAATCAAATAGTTACATTTCATCAAAATGCGTTGTTGGACAAAATTGGTCTGCAACGAGAATTGTACAATGCAACAAATCTCTCGAGACGCATGGATACAATAATTCACAGGCTTGAACTGGAAGAAACATATACAAATTGATTTTCGTACGGGACACGAAGCTCCACTTCACCTGAGTGCTGCTGTGGTCATAAAACAGAAAACATTCGCTACGTTCTCCTTAAATGCTAAAAGCATGCCGTGGAAAGGGGAACGTTAGTGAAAAGACTAGCCACTTTGGAGGTGCGCCCCTCTACACTACGAATATTACTCGGATCATGGTCAGCAAGCTCCAGCAAAAGAGAAATACATATATTTTAAAGACCTCCACGTGGATTCCGAGTTGGAAGAGCGTTGACAATAAGTAGTCCTGTGCGGTTACAAATGAAGGGACGCACTCATTATCTTTAGTGTGGACGAAACTTTATTACGAGTGCGTGTTTTTTAAATCCTCGATCAGGCGGCTCTCTTCGGTGAGCTGTGTGGGGTGACTTTTGTTTTAGTTATTTAGTTCATTTCGTTGTATTCATTTTGTTAATTTTAGAGCAATTATTTTTTTTTGCTACATAACACGAGAAAGTGCAGACGTGCTCTTTACCTGAGTGTGTCCCCAGCGACTCTTGTGCAACATATTACGACGGACGTTCAAGTGAAGATGGAGGTTTAAAGTGGGGAGAAACTTTCGTATGAGGCAGGTCGGTGGAGCCAGCAATTTTGCGAGAGCGTCAAAGACAGCCCTGACGAAGACATCCCTATTCTCGAAACACCGGTTCCAAGGACATTATTCTCCAACAATATCTGATCTGAACAGAACACAGGCGATATATTATTCGTGCGATTGAAATTGCGGGACATTTAGAAATAACTGGCCACAATTTCGACAGCAAGTATGAGCTACGTCATGCCTAAATTTGCACACGTCACCGGTGTAACGAATCGGCCTTGATACTTGTTTCTGAAACCGACACACTTCTGCTCTTCTCCTTGCTCTTTAGCGACTGTTTAAATTATTGCCAGTTGCAAAATATTATTGTCATTTAAATTATTGCACCATTAACTCTATTGGGTTAAAAAAAAAACTCATTTCAATGCGCATTTCGCTGCATCTACTATATATTTGCAGTTTTCGCTCTTGTTGCGCAGTATGTTTTAGTGACAAATAGGAGGTCATTAACACATAGCATGTGTATATTTGTTTCTGTGTAGCATTTTACAGTGTGCCGTGTTGTGATTTAAAGCTCTTGTATCCAATAGTGTTAGCGTATGGTATTCAGGCTCTTACTAAAACATATATATTACTTGTCTTTTATTATTATGGCGCAGATTTTAATGTACTGATTCGAAAATCTTTTTAGCGCTACATTTTGTGTACACTGTCATTTTTCTATTGCGCGCACCACATTGTAATATGCTGTATGTTTAGTGTTATTTTTCTTCTCCTTTGAATGAAGTGCTGTTAGTGCTGCAAACAATCTTACGGATCTGTAACAGGAGTAGAGCTATTCTAAAAACGTTTTTTTCTTCTGTACTTTATTTCCTTATCTCAGCAAAATAAAATAACTGTGAAGTTGATTGGCTTGATAAGTCATCGGCGCACGGTATGGCGGTGACAACAAACTGAGTTAGGTATGCTGTTAGGAGCGTTCGTTAATCTCAACGATTTCTTCTAGAACTCCGAGGCAGATAGCTTGTGGCATTTAGAGCACAGTGGAAATATTGCGACTGTATTAATAGGGGTGAAAATTTAGCGGGGCAATAACGCAGCGTCCCAGTAAGCCTGCAAATCTGTCTGGGTGTGGCCACGATCGTCTGGTCCCTTTTGTTGCAGACGTTACAGAACAGAAGTGCCAATGGAGCGAAACAGAAAAGTCAGTCGCCGCTGACGTTAAACTGGAGCTATAAGAGCAACCATACAGGGCAAGAGCTCATTTGGTGTCCTGCTCGGCACTTTCATTTCTCGCTCTAATGGAGCACGTGGGTGCGCTTTCCAATCTAGGTTCGAGAACCCTCTCGTGGGGACCTTCCTTATCAACTTGTTCACTTCTCGTCGCTATCTACGTCCTTATCGTATGGCCCTAGAAGAACTCAGAAGTACATATCCAGTTTCAGCACATACACACGGCACTTACGTATTCTTTTAAATACCCGCGAGCGCTCTTCGGAGACCACGTGTGCTTCAGCAGGGCCGGCGCTTGTCAAGATTGAATTTAAACGAACACCCGTTTACTGTTTCCATACAGGACACAGAAGTGTGAAAAAATATTTTTCAAACAAATGCCCTCTTATGAGCGTAACTCACAAAATTCATTAAGCCGAAAAATGTTCACTTCATGGAATCCGCCTATATTAAAAATAATAAAAATAATTAAATCTCGGAACGTATTCGGAAAACTTACGTTTGTTTGTGGTGGGGAGATTTTCGGCCAACACTATCACTGCGCACATTATTCGTGACATCCGGCCAGTGGCAAACCACGCTTACAAAAGAGAAGGGTTGGGAATTCGGCACTTTAGGAGCGAATTCACGGCCTGTGTCTGTTTGTAAATTATATCTTTGCCATTGGCTGGTAAACTTCACCATGTCCAGCGTAAACATTGGTTGGAATTTTCTCTTACAGTTATGTCTGGCGTAAACTCCATTTTTCTGCGAGTACAGGCCTCGATATTGCACCAAACCATCCGAGTAAAATATTAATATTGTTGTCGCCCTCGTTTCACTCGTCATCTTAAGATCGGACCACAGTGTTAACTATATGTGTATCGCATTCAGACTTCCATTCAGACCAGTGGTTGTAGATTGCTACTCTACCGCTTGCAGCCAGACGTTTTACTAGAGACATTGCAAGGGGCACACTGAGCCAAGGCTCACCAATCGTTTTTTTCCCCCTCGAGCGTGGCTCCTCTCCGCAAATAACGACGCCACGTGTAGGTGCTCCGACATGAGTAGCGTGCACAAATGTATCATTTGTTCTCCACACCCGGGGCAGGCATAGTAGTCGGTCGTGAGTGGTTGCGGTAATCGATTGGGGGAGAGGGGAGGACAGAAACGTTTCTGTCTGCCAAGTTTCTTCTGACTAAGTGAAACGTGATTCAATGCCACTACAATGGCACCATGGCACTTTTCTGTACCATGTACAAAGAAAAGGCTTTATTGCTCATTCCGATTGTCGAACACCGTTAGGCAGTGTTCACGAATAGGCAAAAAAAAAACACCTTTAAAAGCACACTGACATGAGGCGAATGGGGAAATGAGGAGGAGAGGCTGTGCGATGTGGTTAGTATAGTGTGACTACTGGCTGACGTTAGCGTGAGCTGCACATGTGACAACAAGCATAGAGTTTCCTAATATACACTAGAAGGAACTCTGGCTCTAGTGTCTATGGGAGCTGCAACGCACGGCACTTCAGCGAGCATGGGAATGATGGGTGGTACATAGATTTGTCGAATCTTCGTGCTCCTGGCCTGCTTCTGGATCCGTGTGTGTTCGTGTGGCTTAGAGCTGTTTTCTCACGAAAAAAAAATCAAGAAAATTGCAGCGGTTGCGCTTCCCCACCCTATTTTTTTAGGCTTACCATTTCGAATCGGGTCGCAAAATTCAAAAAGGCTCATTCTTTCTTTCCAAACAAAACCGTAACCAGCAACAAATGAAGCCGCAAGTACGATTCGCCGCCCGCAAGTACGAAGACTAGGCAAATGTGTGTACTACCCATCATTCCCATGGTCGCTGAACGATCGCAGCGCCAGAGTCCCGTCTGGCTAATTAAAAAAAACTGTATGGGAATAAGGCCTACTCGCGTAAAACACAACCTACATAACACAAAATATAACTCTGCGCGCTGGTTCATAAACCCACGAAAGCACCGCAGAATCGCATAAAATCGAACCACGGCACGTGGGGACGCACAATTGTAAAACCATGCACTGAAGGCATTCGTGCTTTCGCCATGCGCCGCCACTAACGTCATGGTTCAAAGCGCTCAAGTGGGTGTAGCTGCCTCACGCAATCGAGTGCATAGAAGGAAACTTGCGATTATCTTCGAAGGCAAAATCGCCAGGATTACGATTTCCATTCCACATCATGTGGCGTGTAATATCGATGCGACTGCACTGTCGTGCTCAAAATATTTTTGATGTTGTGTCACCTCGCATACTTGCAGGAGAATCAGCCGAACGCTGTAAAACTACATAGAAGTGTTGCACAATGGCCTTGAACCGTGGCAAAGATGACGGTTTGCCTTCCATCGCATGATCGCATGCAAGGACCTCAACTCGGATTGCGCGTCACGATACAGGAGCGAATAAGGGGAAAAAGAAAATATTAGGGAAAGCGAACGTTGTTGATCATTAAAAAAAAAAAGGTCTATCGCTCGATATATTAGTGTTTAGTCGCTATGACGCACCACCTTTTCCTGGGCATCGAATATTTATCGCGATAATAATGAAAGCACGCAATAATTCAAAAGAAAAAAAAGAGGAAGATACGAAATGTTTCATGGCACGACCATAATTTTCCCGATGACGCCTCGCGCTTTCTGACGCGTCGAAGCGAGCGAGGAAACACAACGATGAGTAACAAAAGCCATTGCGTCAATCTTTTAGTCATTTCGATTAGCACGCTGTCCGCGTAGACGATGGGAGAGCGTGAAAAAGAGTGGAAGCGCTGGCTGATGGCCAACGCCGAAAACCTTGTCGGACAAAAAAGAAAAAAAAAAAACGTTGACAGCGTGAGACATGGACATACATGAGAAACACAAAAAAAAGAAAAAAAAGGAAGCCCCAAAGGGTTAGGTGAGCAGGTTAGTTGCGAATCATCTATATGTATGACAAAGAAGCGCAACTTAAAAGAGACACCCGCTATTCGTCTCTGTTCTTCACCGCTCGCTGAGCTTACATATCTCAGTCTCTTTTTTTTCTTTTTTTTTGTATTGCCTTTCACTTCTTCATCGACAAGCATCAAAACGTAAAAGGTTCATGATGATGCCAATTGAATAACTCTATCTCCATCGATGGACATCTAATGAAACAGATCTGACATATGTTGGTCATATGTAGTTGCTTCCAGTGAGCTCCAATTCTTTATCGCTGTGAACGGAAACCAGAAAGAAAGAAAGTGAGAATGTGGTGGCATGGTAGTGTGGCTGCTGAAATGTTAATGGGCCTCCCTGCACTTCGATGTCTGTGATGCTATTTCGAAGGCGTGGAATGGATAAAAATCGCAGAGAATAAAGATGACCGACACGGGAGTATGACTAAAGGTGCTGGCGGCTTGGCGCGAGCCCTAAATTTTCGGAGAAAAGTGCTGGCTATGCTTAGACTTGGCTATACTTGAATGAAATGTTTAAACATCATCATCACCACCACCACCACCACCACCATCATCATCACCACCACCACCATCATCATCATCATCATCATCATCATCATCATCATCATCATCATCATCATCATCATCATCATCACCACCACCACCACCACCATCATTATCATCATCGTCAACAACAACAACAACAACAACAACAAAAAACAACAACCAGCAAAACGAAAGTGAAATGTCCTGGATGGCGGACGACTTCACACCGCATTCGCTGTTGCATATACAAGGTGTCTCAACTAACGTCAGCTAAGCTAGAACGGACCCTGCAACACTTTATGAACATAGTCGAAAAATGCTGTCGATTGGTGGTCGAGACTTCTCTGAAAATGTAAGCCAAGAATTAGAATGAAGCATGTGGCATGTAATTTAAAATTAAAATTCAAAGTGTGATATCAATCGCTTGCTCTTGTCTCGACAAATCGTGCCGTATACCCACAACCAACTACGTTATACCTATACTCGAGAGCATATGGACACGGTCATTGGCTCATTTCAGCAACATGAGCAGCACAGTGACCGTGACCACCGGGTGTGGCACGACGGGCCTACGCCACGCTCCGCCGTGTAATAATCGTACTACAGAGTTACTTCGGCCCGCTCGTGTCGCATTGGAAGGGAGTCACAAGTTAAAAAAGATGTCCAAAACCCCTCCCCCCTCCTCCTCCTCCTTCTCCTCCTCCTCCTCCTCCACACACAGTTATCTTCAGTGCTCGCACCGGGATGAAAGGAGAGAGAAAGCGTGGTTTATGAGATACTTGACAGAGTAGTTGACGAATCCTAAAATTTTTGCGATAGTCGATTGGTGAGACAATTAACTTCAATAGTGAGGTCATTCGATGATAAATTAAATGGCGAAGATCAGCCTTTATTATTAAAAAAATAAAGGCCTATCCCGCTTTTACGGGGATCGTTCATAACATGAAAATAAAGCGTGCTTTCCTAAAAGCGGCTGTAGCTTTGTATGGCACTAAGAAACACTCGAATGTGTAACGCGACCTTTTTGGCGTTTCTACATCGAAACAGCTTCCCACTCCCGCCTTCCACTCAATGTTCCGATGCGCCGAACATGGCCTGTCTAACGATACTTCTTCCAGCCCATTATTTTTTTAACCAAACTTGACTACTAGCTATTTCTTAGCTGGGCTATAACGTGAGGTGCAGTGGAAACCAACGTGGAATGAAAGACCGGAATCAGAAGCAGGAGGTACACTAACTGGCATCTCGCGCAGATGGTGGCAAACTAGCGTGCTCTTTTAGTGACGTCATTTCCACGACGGAATAACTCGATTACGCTCCTGGAGGATCCCGGCATGAAACACTGTGATGTGACAAGAAATACAATGTGACAATTATGTCACAGTCTGTCTTGTTCTGCCAGCCACCCTATTTGTGTTTATTAATTACTTCTAAAACAAGAAATTATTTATACGTTAAATAAACACTAGCCTATCTAACGTTAGCTAGGTCTGTCAGAATGCATTCCATGCCTGTTTGTCGAGTTGGCAGTTCATATTGTGCACCGGGTTTGTTACAAAAGAAAGATTGAACACAGACCTTCTCTTAAATGTCAGTACATCTTGTCTTTAAGCGCACGCCGGGCACAGTGCTCATATGACAAAGGGGAGAGGACACTAATAACAGTGAAGCTGTCTAAGCTTCGTTCTGCCTATGGCCGACTACGACCGAAACAACCAGCATAAGCGCTCGCTGTTGGGCCAGTCGGTGCATCGTGTACTTACCAGTGAACACACATAAACACGTATACACTAGAAGAACGGGTTTGTCTGTGTGTACCGTGTGCCTTCATGTGTACGTGTCTTGTGGTGTAAGTGTGCTCGTTGGTACCCCGTCTTTGAAGTTCACGATGTACCAACTGGCCCAACAGCTAGCGCTTATGCACGTTATTTTTTTTTCCAGTTGGCTCTTTTTTTTTCTTAGTGCTCTTCTTCCACAAGACCGAATCAACGAATGTGTATGCTCCATCGCCCTCACGACATGCAAAGTGAGGTTCTTGTCATTCTGCTTGAAATTTAACTCCCCACGGCAAAAAGTGAGGGCTTTATTCGGTCTCCTGGAGCCATCCTTAAGCCTGATCATTGCAGACTGGTGAGGCACTTGAAAGACTGGTTGAAGTACCAGCATACGTTTATCTGTACCGCCTTATTTTTGTGCACGCGCTTATGTGTTTTCGCTTCTATCCCGTCATTGAAGACCACAGACAACTTGGCCCAGCTCTGCAAACCAGAGTTGAAGCTTTACATATATACAGCCACGCACGTATAGTATAGTATATAGATTAGTGTAGTATAATATAGTATGTAGTACAGTATAGTAATAGGTTGGGAAAAGGAAGTGGGGGTGATAAGAACTTAAGGAATGGGAAGAGGTGGTATGAGAGTGAGAAGAGCAGAAAGGAAAAGGGTCACCAGATCCACAGTTTTCTCAGTCTTCGCACGACTAGTGCGTAGCTGCCTCCATAATGTTTTCGTTGCGCGGAACAAGAATTTACTTAGAATAACAGAGAGCTGAGCTACTAGGTATGTTTCATTATGAAAAGACAGTATGTGCTGACTCGGACACATGAAAAAAATCTCGACAACACAAACACCGTCTGCGGTGTCGTGACCTTTCCCTTGTGCCCGTCTTTGCACACCCCGTCGTTTTAGAAAGAATTTCTTATGTAATCTAAATTCGTTCCTTTCATTTGATATTAATGGTTTACAGGAGACATTGAGGTCTTCTCTGGCGCCGACTATTCCTCTTCCCATGTCATACGTAGATAAAAGCACAAAAAAATTGACGATATAGAGAAGCCGAGGAGACAGTCAAAAACATTTGGCATGTTTTGCCAAATGGCTTGATTTGACAAAGCACTCAATTGACCAACACAGTTTTGTGAATAAGATAACGTGCAAAAAACAGTCTGGAAACCCGCCTTTAGGTATTCCACATATCCACATAAGAAAACGCAGAATCATAACATTACTATAGGGTAATATATATCTGCGCCTCGCATCCTTAAAGTGTAACTAAAATATTAGTATACGTTCAATGAGGATTTCAAGCGCCTTAACTCCCTTTTTGGCAGTATTGTTCTCCTTATTTTTTAATAGCTTAAGGTTTACAGTATAACTGCTCTAAATCGCCTTTTAGTTTTTGCCTCAACGTGTCGTGTGGCTATCACTCTAGAAGGTGACTTACCCACATTTAAGGTAACACCCAGAACATTACGGACTTGATACAAATTTATGTTAGTGTCAAAAGAGGCGTAATTACGCTCAGAAAAGCCACGGGAACGGTGCATCATACTGATAACTTTTATATTTTGACCTGACTTTGGTGAACGAACAGTTAAAGGTTATGATTTATAAAATGGCGGCCTTACCTTCCTTCTGATCTTTGTGATAATCTCTTTCTCTATGATATTTTTGTACGTAATATCTTTATCAAAAGTTAGTACTCCTCACTCCGGGTGAAACTATAGGACCCATAGCTTTACGAGCTTTTCGGTCTAATCGTTTTCAGGTGCCAATATGGCTGCAGTGTCTACTGCCGCACTTGAAGGAATACTGCAGTGCTCCGCGGTATCCTGAGATACATTACGATGTGTTCATTTGTGATGACCTTTGTGTGTTCTTGAAGTGTGTTACTTGCGTTGTGAGTGAATTCGAAGTATTTTGATTAGTGCTTGTGTTTTCTTAATAACGGCTCGAGAACTACTAAAATAACTAATTTCTTTGCGATGTACAGTAACGCTGTCTAACGCAACCACTTCACTATCTTTTGGACCGCTATGAAAATTGCTGGTTTAGACTAATTGTTTTGACATATCCCTATCATATATGCAGCTATATATTGTGAATATAAGGAGTAAATACAGAACTGCTGAAGTTGCTGTGTGGCTATTGTGGATCTATGTTTCAAGCATGTGGCCTCTTCGACAGGCAGATCAATTTGCATGTCCTCAGCATTTGAAGAGAGTGACTTATTTCTATTTTGAACATCTCAGATGTCGGCAATGACGTTTTGCGATCGTGAAGAGCCTTATTATTTCGTTTTTCTATTCCATGTTCACAAACGCACGCCCTGGACGGCTTTCGGTTTTGATCACCGAAGTATATCATACTAGCATTGGCGGGAAAGAAAAAAAAACTGGGTGACCAGCCAACCGACATTCAGCTCTTTTCTCTGTGGGTTTAGTCAGATATTTCAAATAAATATTGTTCTAAGCAATACGAAAGGTTATAAAAGGTACCCTTGAATTTAATGTGGCCTTCTTTTATCCGTAAGCGTAAGAAGAGGCTTTCCTTACTCTGAGACAACTTAAAAACGTGGTTTTCGCGTCGGTGTTGGAGAATAAATAAAGTGACCGGAAGGTTTCTTTTTTCGGTGTACAACACTTGCTGCTACTGTCGCAAATAGTGTCTATACATCTTCAGTGGCTGTTTTTGATTGATTGATTGATTGATTGATTGAAATAATTTTATTGTGGCTGTTCTTATTGTTGCATTAAATACTCGGTACGCATGCCTTCAAGTTTCAACAGTTCACACAAACGAGAAATACTGATTACGAGTTTCGCAACAAGATGTCTCGTTGTCGCTTTTTGAACGCCGATACAGACTGTAATCCCTCTTGACGACAAATATTCGCACGAGTTTGTTTTGTCTCGATCTCTTCTCTTGTGTCCGTGTTGGCACGCCTACGTTCTTTTATCGTAAAAAAAAAGAGAAAACACAAAAAAGCTCCTCATGCTCGCCAATGGGCATTGAAAACTTACTAAAGAAAAGTTTCGTCAGTCTGACCCTTAATTCTGGCACCCAATTCACTGTAACTTTCTCCTGAATGGTGAGCGATCTTCGAAAATATTATGTTTGCTGTCACGTCCCATGCACTGACTGGTTCTTGTTCTTACAAACTTTACCAATGTGAAAACATGTTGTCAATACGTACTCCGATTCAGTGCTTAGGGGAGCGTTCATAACGTGTTGCAAGTGGCACTATATTATTTTTACACCATTCCGTAGTGCGCGTGTGCATCCTCCCCAGAGCGCAGCAGGCTGAGCTCGCGCAGTTAACACGTGTGGTAATGTGGAGCTTCGTTCGAAGTGAAACTTGCTCCAGAGCCTAGGACGCAAAGTGAGAACTCGAGCGAAGACGTGTTTTTTCATCGAACGCGAGGTGATTTCTGTTGTTCCGCGCGTAATTTGTTCCATCTTCCCGTTCCGCGCGCTTTCCTTTCCTCTGCCCAAGACAGACCAGCAGGCGGAGCCTAGTCGTACGCGGCCCTTGTTTGGCTCGAAGGTTCCTACAATGTGATGCGAAAACCAAAAGAAAAAAAAAGAAAGAAAGGAAGAACGGAAGAAAGAAAGAAAGAAAGAAAGAAAGAAAGAAAGAGATACAGACATCAGCAGCCTTTTCGGACGCTCGGACAGACGGCAGGCATCTGTCCCGCCGGTTTTTCTCGCTCGCGTCCCCCTTAGATCTTTCTTGGTTCGTCTTATAGCTGCTTCCACCCCCATGGCTATTCCAGCGGCTATTCGACTACAGCGTGGCTGTGACGGACGGCGCATCCGACAAGGCACAGTCGAGGGAGCCCGTCCCTGTGGGTGGGTGGAGGGCCCGGATTGGGCGGCGATTACTCTTGTGTTCTCGCCGGGAGCCGAAGAACCTCGGTGTGGCGGCTCGAGTCTGATTGCGCCGTCTTCGCCCACGATTCGTGTAACGAGAACGACGGCTGGTCGCAACACAGAACGGCTTGTTGCTGAAGCTCTTCAGTGCGGGAGTTCTTGTTGTTTTGGGAATGCGCGGATTATTTGGTCGGTGCCCAGCGCGTAGGCACTCATCCATTCACCGTGCCTGATATAACCGTGAAGCTCTAGGGAAACTAAGTGTACTGCAGTCGCGAAACAATTTCTTCTGCCATAGCGCAGGGATTTTCAAGAATTGGTCAAGGCCGATCGTGATAGTGAGCGTATGTATAATCAGTGAAGGCAACTGATCAAACTTTACAAAATATACGTGGGTTTGGTATTTCTGGTGTTCTCTTTCACTCAAATGGCGAATTCAGAGACTGATAGACAAACAAATTTATTGAAAAAAAAGTCAGGGAGAGGGGCGCTGGAGCTCATAGTGTGATGTGCTGAGCATTTTAGGGACCCGGATTGTCGTCCATCTACGAATCTAATGTGAAATGATCATGCTCACTGCAAGACACTCAGTACAGACCATAACAAGGCTAGCAAACCTCAAAACCGGGTTTAAATGAACGAACAGTGCCTAATATTAAACATTTCGCACAAATAATCAAGAAGTAATAAAATAAATTTGGCATATTTTACGTATTTTTAGACGTTATGCGAAGCATGCAGAGGGAAAGTGACCGTGTTGTATTTTTTAATAAACGACGAGTTTTAAATAACGCTGAATACATGTACAAATGTTGCACGCACAGACATATATTCAACATTCACAAATGTTTATACAACCAGTTAGCCCCGCCACGGTGGTCTAGTGGTTAAGGTACTCGGCTGCTGACCCGCAGGTCGCGAGTTCGAATCCCGGCTGTGGCGGCTGCATTTCCGGTGGAGGCGGAAATGTTGTATATAGGCCCGTGTGCTCAGATTTGGGTGCACGTTAAAGAACCCCAGGTGGTCGAAATTTCCGGAGTCCTCCACTACGGCGTCTCTCATAATCATATGATGGTTTTGGGACGTTAAACCCCACATATAATAATACAACCAGTTAATAGCACTTGCGCAATGATGTCAGCAGAAACATGAGTATTAGCAACACCAGAAGCGATAAGCTGATATGAAGCGCTGGCGCTCGCGAGTATAGTAGCCCTGGACATTGCTACATAAATCAACTTCAGCGCATGGTACCTAACCTCAATTGACGTTAAGCCGACGTGACAGCTGTATCATAGGAGTGCATATCCAATGTTTATAAAATTGGATCGCAAGCACTGCAACCACGATTGACGTTTCACGAGCATTAGGGTCGATTTGAAAAGTAGTTCCGAGAACTTGCGTGGCTCTAAGGTAAAATACTTGATTGCCACGCAGAATGCTAGGATTCGATTCTTGCTGACTCCTTGGAATTTATTATTCGCAATCTTCGGGTCAAAGCTGCCGATGCCAGCTTTTTCTTAACGTTCATGCGTTAAAATTACCCATGTGTGTTCTCGCCATTCCTGGATAGCTATTAAGTGTCAATCTCCTGTGGCACATACCCGCGTACCGGTAGCCCATACTCGCCCTCGGGTATGTGCCAATGCCTGGCGGAAAATTTACGGGATTGTGACATTATTCATGTGTTAACCCGTGCGTCATAACCGTCCAAAGTCATCGTACCCTTCCATACTAATTTTGGTTCACGCCACGAGAGCACCGAGACGTAATCAGCTGGATAGATAGATAGATAGATAGATAGATAGATAGATAGATAGATAGATAGATAGATAGATAGATAGATAGATAGATAGATAGATAGATAGATAGACAGACGCCAAAAGTGCTTGCAGTACGCAAAGAGATGCTTCGCATTTAAAATACCCCGCTGTGGTGGTATAGGGGCTAAGGTATTCGGCTGCTGATACGCAGGTCGAGGGATCGAATCCCGTATGCGGCGGCCGCATTTCCGGTGGAGGCGGAAATGTTTAAGGCCCGTGTGCTCAGATTTGGGTGTACGTTAAAGAACCTCAGGTGGTCGAAATTTCCGGAGCCCTCCACTACGGCGTCTCTAATAATCATATGGGGCTTTTGGGATGTTAAACCCCACATATCAATCGCATTTAAAATAAACTTTAGGGTGTTAAATACACTTCAGAAGCGTGAGCCTGACTGCCGTGCCACACACAAAAAAAAATGGTGCTAGTGCCTCGCCAGAAGCACGATAGCTCCTCCCACTTGCACTTCGCCAGTGCTTGGTAGCTATATCTGAAGGAGAAACAACGGGATGGAACTCGCTGCAGATTACACGTATCTCAACTGCCGTAACAAGCATAAATTCGACCAAACTCACCACAAAATAGTGCGCCTATCACGCACCGAGCTCTAGAATGTCCCTGAGAAGATTATATTTAACATAATCGTCGGTGCGGTAAACGAAGTGGTGAAAACTCTATACGAACGCAAATTGCTGCGGGACCGTGCTACAAACTTCCTCGTGTATCACAGTGTGCGAGTTGCATTTGTTTTTTTTTTTGTTTTTTGTTTAGTGCGTGCACATTTCGCCAGTCAATTCCGAAGCTGCTATCATTCATTCAGACTACGTGGTATGGAGCCGTATTTGAAATTACGTACGCCCATATACAATGAGTAAGCATGCTAGTTGAACAGAGCTTGAGTTTCCATCCAAGTACACGTTTTAAAACTGGTGATGTGGGAATTAGCCTACGGTCGTCACCTAATAAACCGCAGCAAGGTGTATTCATATATGTTATACTGCTCCACATTGAGTTAGACAGTGTTTCGTACACACGTTTCGAAGTCGTGTCTATGTTTCTTGCATTTTCCGGTCATATCATATTTATTAAGGTAGGGCAAATTATTATATTGTTTGTTGTTCATACGAAGAATATTTTGCAGCACCACTACCATGTCGTATAACATTACAGTAGGTTTTCTTTTTCAATATGTTTCGTCTATTTCCTCACACTTAAACCAACGAGTTCATTCTTTCATCCGCATTGTATGCTGAGGCAGATACAGCTCCTGTAGTTATAACCGGTCTCGTCCTTTGCTATCTAGTGCCTCCTGAAAACAAAATTGCTACATGTCGCATTGTTATGAGCATTGCGTTATTTTTGGAGACAAGCAAACGACCCAACAAGCAAGCGAAAGTGTCGTGCCTGTTTTGATTGAGTGAAAATTCGCCTACAGATATTACCTTTTTCACGTTTCCCCCGGCTCTGTAAGCTTTTGTCCTGTCGAGTAGCTCCTGCTTTATTCGCCCCAGGAGCTTAGTTCTCGCGAGCCAATATTGAAAATTTTGTTCCTTCTCATTTTCTTGAAAAAATCCACCATTTACTGTGTAAATACATTCAGAAATAATCGCGTTTTTTAAATTTAATTTCTCGTTATTCATAGACTAGAAATGTGCGTTCATATATGCAAATATTCAAAGGACGGTTCGCTTTAAAAATTTGTGAGTGGAGAACCAATTTATGTTGAAGCAAGAAAAAAAACTGGGAGTTGGGGGTGGGGGGGGGGAGGAACACCATAAGATGGCCACTATTACTCTCATACGCTAAGCAAAGGGCAATGAGCAGGGTTATAAAAAGCAAATGCATGCAAAGAAAATACATAGAAAGAAGAAAATCATGAATTATAGTATACCTATATAAAAATGATTTGTAACTACCTGAACATTTTGTATACATCGTCGTATGCTCAGATAATCTCCAATTATTTATTTATTTAAATGTTATTTACTTACTGCTGAGTCCACCCAGAATTGGATGTTCTATTTTCGCAAAGTGCTTTGACATAGGTGGAAATTTAAGTATGCACACTGGGAGAAATAGCTCCAACAGCAGTTTTAACTTGAGCATTGGTTGTCTTATCTGTTCTGGAAGCATGCGAGTGGAGAAAGCATAGTTGCAGACTAGCACAAGTAACCGATGACCGGAGAAGGAAAATGGGGTCAAGAGGCACGCTTGTACCCCTGCTTGCAAATAACGAGGCACTGTCAACGCTTAAAAGCAAGGGTGGATGACAGAAAGCTGCCCCCAGAAGCCGACATCGAGAGCGCTAGGAGAGATAATGCTGATCCTGTCATCTGTCACTAATGCTAATATTTTTCCATTGCACCTTTGGGTCCTAATGCCTTCGTGGCGATATTGCCATCCGCTTACATGGTTTCCTACTCTGAAGAAAAACTACATCTGAAGGCGACAGAAATGTTGATGATGATTGTAAACTTATCGAGCACGCCTTAACTACAGTTTACACTCACCTTTTAAACACATACTCACACGGCGCTCATATTGCGTCTTTTTGGGGGCATCTTCGGTGTTTCAGGTTACTGTCGCCGAGTTATGTGCGTGCTTCTCACGAGTGCTTAAAAGCATGCTCCTATTCACAGCACGAAACAATAAAAAGACCCTAGATATCACCTTCAACGACGTGGTTGAAGGCTTTTTCATTTATTTATTTATTTATTGAGTGGTGCGGACCAGTGGTTCAAACATGGTGAACGACAAATATGCTTGTCGAAACACAACAATATCAATACAAGATATTTATGTGCATTCAGTTGCAAAGTTCCATTCCTCATGCAAGGAAAGCCGCTTAATACGAAGAGGGAGGCTGCAATGAAAACATGTATAGTGCTCCAGATGCCGCACAACGCGCGCGAAGCATAACGAAGATGGCCGAGGTGCAAGAGCCACCCCCAATGAATTTGGTGGTATACTTTTTAACAACGCAGCTATTTACGCCAGCCATTGATTGCAATACGCGAACAGTAATAACTACCACGAGACGGCACTTGCTGTCTTTCTTTTCTTTAACTATATTGTAGCTGGGCTGTACGAAAAAAAAAACACGTAAGAAGGGAGGTAGGTTACATAGCATGGGCGCAGACTTCAATGGGAATGCTGAAGGCGAACGCAGCTCAATATTAATATGCATCAGCCTTGCATGTGCCTATAATGTACCCGTCTGACGTGTTATTTAATCAAGCTCCTCTGAACGACTACTTTTCAGTATGAAAGTGAACGGGAAACGTAGCCGAAAGGAAAAAAAAAAGACCAGTGCGTGTAATGCTTTACAAGTGAATCCATAGCGTGTCACACAGCGTGAAAAACGTTGGCAGCCGTTATGGTGTTATAACATTTCTTTCTTGGCCAAAGTTAGTGCAATGTTTGTTGGACAAAGTTGTTTGGCCAAAGTTAGTGCAGTGATACACGAAAGTATGCGCATGTCTTGTGGTAAGGGGCACACGTTCATCCCTGCATTGAGTATGGATAAAGTGCTCCTCTACTGGGGCGCTCGCTACACAGAACCGACAGGAAACAGCTTCAATGCGCGAGTGAAGACAAGCTGTTGGTTCCCATACGAGTGGCCACCTCAGAATACTGCAGGTGTTGCTGGTGTACACAAAATTTTAGAGACAGATTTTAAGTATTCTTCAAGCCTAATTACAAAATGAAAAGAAAGGTAGAAGAGGCCTTCTTCGTCGCTTACACTGACAAACGCATAAGCATGTCTTCACTGACTTTATTTCCTAAGGAGCTCCAATTTTTAGATGTTTTTGCATAATCACACATAATGGTCCTGCTGGACAGCACATATTTACTAATGTCCATTGTATGCAAATATTAAGTGTCTGCGCAGTTTCAACCAGTCGGTAATCCAGGCCCGCTTATAGAGCATATCACAGCCTTGTAGAGTATAGTATACTAAGGGAGAGGCAAAGGAAGTGAGAGTAAGAGAGAGATGTGAGGAGGAAAAGCAAGTGAAGAGAAGTAGCATAGAAAAAAAGAGAAAAGCGAAAAAAGAGAACGAAAAGATAAGGAATAATAGAAAGCGAGAAAAATATATAGACGGATCGAGATAGACAGAGAAAGCAAGAAAAAACAGAGATAGGGAGAAATGAAGGAAAGAAAGAGACAGAAGCAGCAAAGAATAGATGGAAATATATGCAGAGACCAACAAACAGGAAGAAAAAAGCAAAGACAAAGAACACATAACAACTAGCAAGAAGATAGAAAACCAAGAAGGAGAAAGAAAGAGACAGAAAAAAAAAACGATAGTGGTCCAGGAGCAAAGGCAACGTCAGTGCGGGTCACCTCACGAAAAGTTCGTTATGCACGTCTCGTATTTTCTAACGATCCATTCGCCACTCGGCGCATGCTGGCCTTTCAGCGTGGGAGCCAATGAGGAAACACGCAAAGACCTTAAATGGCCGCTATAAAATATGGCGCCGGGTGTGTTTTGCGTCCTTGCCAATAAAATGATGCAGGAGATAGCACGCCTACGTTGCTGTATACGTTTCTTATTGCTGAAAGCAGCTTGAGGTACCCAAACATTTTCCGGAGAAATCATTTACGCCCCGCCATAGAGCTCTCTCAGTCTTTATCTCGAGTAAACTGTGGGTTGGTTCCGCTCAATGTTACGTGGTATTTTTCAAGCACCTCCGGCATCCTGGGGTTCGTACTTGCGGATCGATGCAATTCACTTAACATCGTCAAAGGTTCATTCGAGTCGAGTGAGCTTTATTTTATTGTTTAATTTTTCCCCTTAGCATTCTCTTCTCGTGAGCGTGTACCAACCATGGTCGGAAATTGAATGCATGACCCTGTTCACAAGAATGAAAGATTGGACGAGATCGTATTGCACGATGTCTAGTGAAGCTCATATTGAGTAAGTTACTCTTTCTTTCTTACTTACTTCTTTCATTCTTTCTGAGAAAGAATGAACAAAGACAAGCCGTAAAAGACTCCGCTGTTGTCTTTTAATATTTACTCTTTACTCTTTCGTAGTTCCGCCGAAACGCCTATAGAGAGCCTTGCTCCTTGGTTTGCGTAGCTTACAACATTCACACATTAAGTGGCAGAAGTAGCGAAGCTCGTGTAATCTTAAGTGTGTTTGTGTGTGCGTGCCTGCTAAAGATGTCGGCAATGTTCAGTTATAAGACACGAGGTATAGCTCGTTCCTTTTCAACAACATTTTTTTTGCAATTATAGCAGTCTTACGGAAATGCTAAAGGCCGCAAGCGCCCCTTTTAAAGACGATAGTCTTTCTCGGGGACCTTCGACGGAAAAATTTTGGTCTGTCTGTCTGTCTGTATGTATGTCTGTACAATTGTCTGTTTGTACAATTGCCTGTTTGTCCGCCCTAACGATACCTCAAACGGAATTGAACGGCCAACCCCATCCGCAGCGCCCACCAATATTGCTCAAGGTTTAGCGTTCATAGCTGTGCGATTGTCAATTAAAAAGCAATTATTGCGCATATCTAAGGTGCCACGACAACGCTTCGATGTTTTGTATGTCTGCCTTTATACCAGAAGAAGCACACACAAGTAACTCTGAGGAGTGTAGCGTTTATCGCATTTCGCTGACAGTGCAACGCGATGCACAAGAAGGTGTTTCCAACGCTTCGCTACGACGTCATGGTGGTGGCACCTGCCCGTCGCTTTGCGTTCTACACCTTATACCTCCGAGACTGGCGCGCACCTTTCTCTGCGGGCTGCACGCCTTCGTTTTCGAAGATAGCTGCCAGATGGCACTTGTGTCTAACGTGCCTAGATGCACTCGTTCGCCTCCGCTACACGCTCGAGGCACTCTAACGCAGTGCCTTTAGAATATTATTCACCGATTTTCTTGCGCAGAACATCAAATAAATGTTTTGTTCACTATCTCCAGACGGAAGACTATCGCCTTTCGACGACATTTGCGGTGTAACCTGCAGATTTGGAACCATTTTTTTTTGTCTTTGTCTTTTTTAAGATGGTTTGACTGTACTAAGCGCTTTCATGAATGTACTAAAAAACAGAATTCTTTTGAATGGACCAGCGAGTGAGGAGTTATAGAGACATCAGTAGGAAAAAAAGGTAAATACGCGAATACCTTTGCGCCCTTAATCTGCCGCGCACCGCCGTATATGCGCCACTTGTGCGCTTCACGTACGCTCGATTCAAGACTGCATGGATCTCATCACTAATGGAATGCGTTTCAGTATCGAGAGCGCGTCGTTTTGTTCATGCTGCGCGCAGCAGAAGAAATAAGAGAAACACCTGCAACGCCAAAATTTAGAATGGAAACCCGGGTGCGCACGGACTGGCATTAGACGAAAAGGAAATGCCCGGCAATACTTCGCTGCGCTCCACCCTTTAGCAGTAATGGCTGGATCGAAGACGAATGCTTTTGTTCGCACTAAATCACTAACCTATTTATTTCCTTAGGGCAACATTGATACAAATGCCGCGAAAAAGATTTTCAAGCTTATAACATTCGTTTTCCTTTTCGGTGACGCTGATCATATTGAACGACATGGCGAGCGAAGTGTTTGTTGAAAGTGCCAGCCGTAAAACAATGGATTATTTTAATAAAGCTATGGAAATGCCGAGGCAAAATTGACAAGTGCAGTCGAATCTTGACCTGCGGATGCATACGTACATACATAGATACCTACAGATGTATGTATGTATGTATGTATGTATGTATGTATGTATGTATGTATGTATGTATGTATGTATGTATGTATGTATGTATGTATGTATGTATGTATGTATGTATGTATGTATGTATGTATGTATGTATGTATGTATGTATGTATGTATGTATGTATGTATGTATGTATGTATGTATGTATGTATGTATGTATGTATGTATGTATGTATGTTAGTATGTATGTCTTCTACATTATTTTTATGCGGATTTCGGGCTGATAAGTGTGATACCACGACGAGGGATTGAAATCCAGAATTTTTTCCGTTGGTAAAAGTTTGTACATGCTAAGTTGTTTGTACTTGCTAAGTTTATGTGCACAATATTTCATTCTCCCTTTTATTATCTCAGTTTTATCGCTCCCACCTCACCGTCTTTTTCTTCTTCTTTATTGCCACTGGCTCTTTTTTTTCTACGCATGTTAGCCTACAAAATCACCTCTGGTTAACTTTTTTGCATTTCCATGAATTTTCGTTCCTTACTATCATGCTCCAATTTTTTCTACTACCTCACTTCAGAAAAGGGTAGGCACATGGTGTTCTCGCCGGCTAACCTCGCCACATTTTCTCAATTAATCAGCATCTTTTCAGTCTTCGAATAAGCTTCAGAATAATTTTAATGCGCACGTCCCACCGCGGCGGTCTAGTGGCTAAGGTACTCGGCTGCTGACCCGCAGGTTGCGGGATCAAATCGTGGCTGCGGCGGCTGCATTTCCGATGGAGGCGGAAATGTTGTAGGCCCATGTGCTCAGATTTAGGTGCACGTTAAAGAACCCCAAGTGGTCGAAATTTTCGGAGCCCTCCACTACGGCGTCTCTCATAATAATATGGTGGTTTGGGGACGTTAAACCCCACATATCAATTTTAATGCGCGCCTTTAGTTTGATTCGTCTGTCACTACAGAATAGTTTTGTCACCCATTAGTCCATATCATGAGTCATGAGTGACCTAGAGACCGCATTATAGGCAAATGCCTATTTTGTTTCTTGCGTTCTTTTTGTGCCACTTTTATATATGAGCATGAATTGGAAGTTAAGAAGAGCTTTTAATTGTTTTTATAGTGCCTATAAATGCCTATTTCTGGCGTTTTTGTCTAATTTTTTACAAGTGTCTACAAATGTGTATTGTCAAAATCAGTGCCTACGTATGAATGTTATTTAACCTCAAATTTTGCCTTTGAGTACTGTTGGAGACCGATATTCATGTTGCCGGGCAAATTTAAGCTTTCAGGTTTCTATGGGGTCCAACCTATGCTCCATCTCATAAGTTCGTTTCAGCACTGCTAGGGCTACAAGGCCTCTTAGCCAATACGAAGGCTGATTAGCCTCTCCACTTATATACATCCACATCGCGTCGTGTGCACGACATATCCACGGCGTCTGCTCGCATGCATAGGGAACAGGAGGTGCTTCTGTGCATCCACAGGACGACGAAGAACAAATGCGAAACTGTGGAGCATCATCAGGGGAACGTAGAGTGTTAAAAAAAGAGATGTACCCATGAGTTTTGTATTGTTTGTCATTTACTTCCTAAACGGTGCTTGACTAGATCACATGAAAATTTTTACTTTATATGGTGGATTCTGCCCTCCTTCGGCATCGGAGCAACTTGGAGCCGGAAGATCACACGACTCAGACACATCAACATGTCACGCGCCCGTGAGGTAACATTCGCATGACATTCCCATGCCAGGTCGTGTACGCTAGCGGTGTTGTGTCGTTTTGACGTTCTCTGTATTGTACGGCCGTTTCTGTGGTGCAGATTCCTCTATGCCCACACGTTTGGAGAGTAAGATGGATCATGCATTCTCACCACGATACATATACATATAGCATCGCACCGCTGCAACTTCTCTAAGGAACGATGCACCGAAAACATGCCAAGCGCTGCGAATGCCGGCACCGAGATGATGCGAGAACGGCGAGAACACCAACGCAAACGAAATAGAGGCAGCTTGGTCTCGCGTCTCGCTCGATACCAAGTAAAAAAAAAAAAAAACTAACGCGCACAAATTCTGTTTGTATGTTTTAATATTTCGGCCAACCTTCGTTCTTCTGTTCAGGCAACAGATTGCACAAATTACATACGTCGCCTCGAATGATTCTCGCACTGTTACGTACAACTTTCACGTACGCAGGACCATTCATTGTTGTATACGTCACCTCCACCATGATGGGGCACGCAACCGTGATATAAGGTCATGCGGCGTTCAGTCTGACATCTCACCTCTTTCCGCGGCGCGTAGCATTGCGAATCTCAGCAGATCACATCGTGAGCGCCCAGCGCTCGCGTTCCTCTTGTCTGCTCGCAATTTTGTAACCTGGTGAAGGGTCCTTTAGGGTGTTCTCAGACAGAAGAAAAGCTGACCCTGTGAGGTTAGACGAAAATATTACGAGGCAAAAAGATCCGTCTGGTCTTTCAGCGCTCTGGCTATTTACTCTTGTGGTGCCATGCTCAGCCATGGCGAAAAGAGACCCTGGAGTGTGTTTATTCAACTATGGATACTTAACTCACCTGCTGCAGTAGAGTAGGAGACACCGTATTACGCAAACTCTGCGGGAAACAAAATTGCATGACTACACTGAATCGTTGGGGCTTTCGTACCATCATAAACTAAAACACTTCTCTTTGATTTCCTGTCGTATACACAGATCCCACACGTATTTCTGTAAAAATTTGAACTTTGATAAAATTTATTGTGCCTATACTTATGATTTTGGGGGCCTAAAACAGTGTTTTGTCCGCCTATTTTCGGTGTCTAAAACCTGTTTTTTTTAGTGCCTATAAATCCGGCCTCTAGGACTCACTCATGACACTCTGTGGCTATACATTCGTTGGGCAATAACACTACACCCCACCACATAGCGCATTTTTATTTTTTCTGCAAAAGCTTGTGCACCCCCCCATATATACATATATTATAGATAGATAGATAGATAGATAGATAGATAGATAGATAGATAGATAGATAGATAGATAGATATATAGATAGATAGATAGATAGATAGATAGATAGATAGATAGATAGATAGATAGATAGATAGATAGATAGATAGATAGATAGATAGATAGATAGATAGATAGATAGTCCATATGGCGCTGCCGTGTCGTCATGACGTCATGGCCGACCACTTTGCGCTTGCAGATTCATACGGGATTCATACGTCTATGAGTGCGTCCACGTACCAAAGTAGCTCCTCTGGCAGCCTTAGTTTTGAACGAAAAGAAAATTTAGTTGAAATTATCTTATTTTCCAGTTAGAATACAACACGTGAAGGAGTTTATTGGGTAACAGGAGTAGTGGATTCCTAACATAACAGCGTCGTTGGAGTAACTTAGCGCTTGCCCAGAAACATGCGTAATCGCGTCCCGGCGAGCAATGAGAAAGAGAGTAACAAATCAGCCCACCCTTTGAGAGATTCTAAGCCAGACAGCCGTCGGTTCTGCTGGCGCAAAAAGCTGAGAACACCTGCAGAATCGGGCTTGTTTGTTATTATAGATCGTAAAATAACAGTGTTAAAAACGTTGGACGAATGCACATAACTTGTTTGTTTCTGTATGTCCGTCGTTTTTTTTTTGCGCTTGAATTCAATCAATAGCGAAGGAACTTGGAGCATACAAGACACCATTTCTGGTTTTTATTTGAGCTGTATTAATTATGATATAAAGGTAAATGAAATTATATTAACAAGACCTGCCGCCTGCAGTAACCGCACATATACAACTTTTGAATTACGCGTGGGATGTGACTTTTGGCGCTGTTATTTTACGATCATCTTAAAACATACACACACACACACGTACACACACACACACACACACACACACACACACACACACACACACACACACACACGCCCACACACACGCACGCACACACACACCCACACACCCACACACGCACACACACGCACGCACACACGCACGCACACACACGCACGCACACACGCACACACCCACACACGCACGCACACACACGCACGCGCACACACACGCACACACACGCACACACACGCACGCACACACGCACGCACGCACGCATATGTTCGTGTATACCACACTGAGTCGCTATATAGGCAAGTGTCACATTCCCGCGGGTGGTTAAAGCTTAGAGAGAAATAAAAAATCTCCGGACACGTGCGTATGTTGATACGCTTGTAGAGCTCCAGACAGTTTGCCATATATGGTGGTAGTCGGAAAAGGCGTATGGGTTAGGGAATTGTGGTTTTAGACACATTGTATGCATGTGCATACAGCTGTTGTACGTCGTTCTTCTGCTGCCGTGAATCCACTGTTTCTATTTCATACGTGCAAAAAAAAAAAAAAAACGGCATAGACGGGTACGCTTGTCGGCGGTCCAAGCTCTCTTTTCCCCTATTCAAAAATAATAGGTCATAAAGCTTAGCATTCATTACAATAGGCTTACGACAAGATTTGTTCAGTATCTTTGTGAACTGCGACCGGGGCACGTTTCTCTGATTTACGAGCGAACTTTACGTATAGCACAGTGCCTTGTCATGACAACTGCAGATTATGTGCCACATCATTAAAACACTGAGACGCATAAATGTTCGATATTGCAGTTAATTTGCGAACTGTCTGCTGCCTTCACGAGCCACTTCTCTGCAGCGAAAAGAGCTTGTGCAAGCTGCTCTTGCGTACCGAAGGAAAATAGAAATAGAGGAGTTGACCCATATTTACTCGCCTCCAATGCCGAACCTCTGACCTTGATCTCTTATCAGCGGCGTTGTCTAGACAGCTGCAAAGCGCGCACACCCAGCGCCAAAGGGCGCGATACGAGTGGTACTTATTGCTCCCCTCGCGTCTATCGCATAGGCTCCCAGAAAGGCGCAGTCTCCGGTGCGCTGTTTGCTCGATCGAACGCGATAGATCCATTTTGCCGCTATGACACTGATTGCCATATCAGCGGAGCGTTTGCGTTCCGGAAACTCAGGCCACGCGCGCATCCTCGGTGCACCCCTCTCTTTCTTGCTGACGTGATTTGTCGCGAGGCTCTCGCTATAGAGAAGGGCAAAAAGAAAAAGCGAAAGGCACAGAGGAGGCCAACTGACTGGTAAACATAGCTCGCCGGAGAAATGAGATTACGTGCTTCCCATGGTGGGTAAGGCAATGCTTCATGCCGAAGCGATAAAGGCCACTTCTATGGGGCTAATCGTTCGGGAAGCACCGAAGAAACAGAAAGCCAGCTCTGGCTGTCGCGATTACGTGGTCACCATCCAGCCCGGCCGTAGGTACAAATAAGAGGAGCCGAGGAGCCTCGCTGACTGGCACTCTGGTGTTGTTTTCTCATAAGCGTCCGACACGCTCCCGTCTTCTACGATGAGGCCGCTCGTTGTCATCTCACTGTGCTTGCTAGCGTTGGCCGCCTTCTCTAGAGCTGACGACGACGACGGCGACCACGAGGTGCAGCAGGTCGCCACTGGACACCGACCCACCGTGAGCATCACCGGTACATTTTCGAGCGGAAACCACGCGCGTGTTTACGACCTAGTTACAACTTGGCGCCCACCCACACACATATAGTTTGTCCACTGGCCTACTGTCCTCCAGGCAGTTATATATATATATATATATATATATATATATATATATATATGCAGACGTGTAGTTTCTGAGCTTCAATTTCAGAACGCAGCTTCGCAGCTATACAGATGCTAAGCTGCGTGATCATGAGTTTGGTGTCGCTATAGAAGCGTTTGTCTTATTGAATCAGAAATACGAACTGTATGCCTTCTGAACGGCTTACCTCAACTATTGATGACTTCGGAATCGCGCGAAGTGGGAATTCATTGTGCTCTGTTTGGTCGTTTCGCATTCGTTCTTTACGACCCGCCACTTGGGCTTTGAGCAGTGATGCAGCATTCATACGACCATTCTGCAAAGATCTAGTCCCTTGCAATCTACTTGCGGAAACATTTTCGCAAGAAAGAAGGAACAATATTGCGACACTGAGGGAGTATGCGAGCGTAGGAATTCGTTGTTGTTTTTTTACCGGCAGATTAGAGCACTTTGCAGGACGCATTACAAAGCTGCAGAATATTCACAAAGAAGTTCGCACAATGAAGTGGCTTGCAAGAAGAGAACGCTTTCTAGAAGCGCCGACTTTGAGTGGAAAGTCGGCTTTTGTCTGTGTGTTTTACTTTCGTGTCCATCTGAAAAAAAAAAAATCCCGCTGTTCCTTTTTCGCGGTGCAGAACCAACTAAGCCAAAGCTTCACTTTACTAACGCCAAGAGATGCTCACTTAGAGAAATGAAATATTTCAACAGTTATGAGTATGGAAGATAAAATTACCAAGTGCGGCGACATTGACAAATGCGTCCAGTATGGTGCGGAATGAATTGAGAAGAGAATGACGGTATCGGAAAGTATACGTAAAGCAAGAGAGTATTGTAAGGTGACTACTTGAAATTTAAGAGTGCAAATGCTTTAAACTGAACCGTGTGAGGCGTGTTTTCATAGTAGTGACGTTAATTTTCCACAACAAAAACATATAGTGGCTCTGGGTGAACGCTGCTTTTCTGGGAAACGTATTGTCGCCGGTGGTATAGACAGATGACCGAACATGGTATGACGAGATATCACTTTCACAATGGTATACTAAAAAAAATTTTGTTCGTATCTCCTCTCCCCTGCCAGCCGTTAAGCTTGGCTAACGCCCTGCGTACTAACATCATTAACGACTAAACATACATGTAGCAGCGCTATATAAGCGTATCTGTATTGGATACATCGAAAGTAACCATTGAAACTCTCCTCTCATCGCCCAATCGCATTGTGTAGTTGTGTAGGTAAAGGGACAGAAAAAATGACCCTGCGCCGCCTAGAGTGGTACTTGGAGTATAATGAGATCCAACCAAATACCATGGCTGGCTTTCGACGTGTTTGATCATCGACTGATAGCGTCGTCGACCTAATTACATACGTTTAGCCCGAGAAAGGCCATAAGCGTCTTTGCGCCTCTCTGTTCCTCGACGTCAAAGAAGCCTATGATAAAGTTACTCATGAAGCTGTCCTTGAAGCACTAGAAGAAATTGAAGTGGGTGACCGAGTGTTACGGCCACCTACTTCAATATGAAGCGGGTGGCTGTAATCTGAAGTGGATACGCAGCTATCTTCAAATGCGATCCTTTTTGTGAGTACGGAGGCCGGGAACACTTCTGCACATTTCAGTTGTCGTGGCGTCTCTCAGGGTGGTGTACTGAGCCCCATGCTGTTCAATCTAACACTGATCGCTTTCCATACACACCTACCAAGCAATATTTGTATATCAACATAGCAGATAACATTTGCATCTGGACATCTCCGGCAACTCACCTGGAGTTGTGAGCGAGGATCCAGAGAGCTGCTACTGCAACTGCTTTCATCATCATCATCATCAGCCTGACTACGTCCACTGCAGGACAAAGGCATCTCCCATGTTCCGCTAGTTAACCTGGTCCTGTGTTTGCTGCTGCCAATTTATACCCGCAAACTTCTTAATCTCATCTGCCCACCTAACCTTCTGTCTCCCCCTAACCCGCTGGCCTTCTCTTGGAATCCAGTTAGTTACCCTTAACGACCAGCGGTTATCCTGTCTACGCGCTACATGCCCGGCCCATGTCCATTTCTTCTTCTTGATTTCAGCTATGATATCCTTAACTTCCGTTTGTTGCCTAATCCACTCTGCAACTGCTTTATACCTCCACAATAGAGGCCTGGAAATTTCCTCCGAAAAGTGCGCTCTTCTGGCATTTTCACGCAAACCCACGATGAATTAAAGTGTGTAAATTAATGGTCAAAAAGTACCGTACTGTCACTCTCACAAATTTTTGGGTGTCATAATTGACAAAGACATATCATGGAGCCACCCGTGTCGTATCTGAAAGCGCGATTGACGGGCATATGCCACCTCTTAGAGTTTTTCGCTAGAAAGACTTAGGAAATGCAGCACAAGGCTATGCTATGACTGTGCAAAGTGTTGTTTCTTGGTTTTATATGATGCAGCTTGCCCGAATTATCTAACGCAAGCAAAACAAATCGACACGTAATACAAAGCGTTCGAATCTGTCTAGGCCTGCCTCAGGGTGCCTCAACAGTGGCGACAACAGCCTTCGTCAAAGACCCCCTCGTGCAGACCCATATTCAAATTGAAGCTCCGGAGGCACGCATAATGCACGTTGCCCGGACTCGCCGCTACCACCTAGCCTCTCATCGGTGGACAGCCCTCATACTTGTTTTTGTAGAACAGTAACTGCACATGGAGACTCTCAACTGGCTTCACACCCGCGGCGAGACCTTCAATTCCTCCATGGTGCCCCAAACAGCCAGTCATACCTGACAATAGCAGGCATACAGAAAAAACAAGATTTTGTCGATACCAGCTTTCAAGCAGCTCGCCGTTTTTCTACTGTATGATAAGTACCAAGACTGTACCCACGTAACACTGACGGCTCCAAACAGCTGCCATACAGCTAAACAGCGTCGGTCATTAATACAACGCATGCTACAACCATCGAATTCAGGGCAGCTCATGCGACCACATTCACGGCAGCAGAGCTTGAAGCGCTTCCCACTTCGCTGCGTTTCATGAACCACAAAAGCACGCCACGGTGACTGCGACTGCGACTGTAAGGCGGCACTGCAATCACTTCCGCCAAGTCTACGCTGTGGCCCACTGGTTTTTGAGACGGCAGAAATGCTACACCACATAACAGAGAAAGGGCACCACATTATAATTCAGTGGTTGTCAAGTCACTGTGGAATCATCGGTGATGAACAGGCCTATCAAGCTGCCCGTTCAGCTCATACAGAAGACCACGACCTGTCAATACCTCTCTCTATAACTGACGCAGCTAGGAAGCTCCACATGTTTGCTGGGCAATGTTCGATGTCACATTGGAATGAGCCTCTTTTACGCATGAAAGACTGCGCTCTCTTGATCCTGCGTTAAGCTTACGGCTTCCAACGAGACTCCGACGATGTGACGCTATTGTTTTGTGCAGACTATGGCTGGCCGTCACCTTTACCCGTGCGTACCCATGCATAGGGATGGCTGACACTGCCGCATGCGTACACAGCGAAGATCAAAAGACAATTCGACACGTCCAGTGTGACTGCCCGGAATATAACCTAGAAAGACAATACCTTTCTAATACATTAAACAAGTTAGGTGACCAGCCACTGTCAGAAGAATGTATACTGCGCCATCGTCATGACTCATCATCACAGAAGAAGGCCGTGCAAGCGATACTGGGCTTCTTGCAAACTATTGGTCTGCCCGAACAACTCTGGCTTGATTTTGTATGTGCGTGTGTGTTTGTGTTTTTGTTCTTCTTTATTTTTTATCTCTCTCTCCCGTTCAACCATCTATTCAGCAACCCCAGTGCAGGGTATCATACCGGATACTAGCGCCAGGTTAACTTCCCTGCCTTCCTTTTTTCTCGTTTCTCGAACAAAATGGCTTGTGTTCTTGGCGCTGTGAATACTTTGGGGTGACTATGTGCATTCTGAAATACTTTTTTCAAACTGCTTGCAAGCTGTTGATTCTCGCTGTAGTCCTGCTTTATTTATATGAACACTCCTTCTTCACCGTCCATAATAATTTAACTATGTTTGTGACTTTTTATTTTATTGAGAATTGAAGTTAATGTCTGTCCGCTTAATTTGCGTATTATTTGATTTTCACTCTGCCATTTTCTGATGCGATAGGACAGGAAATTTCGTATCGTATATCTACCACTGTGCCACCGTCTTTCATTCAGCACGGGGATAACATATTTGTCAGGTCCTTGAGACATTGCGCTGTGCCGATACACACATTTGGCTTTGGTTAAGCAACCATTGGTGAATTGTGTAACGATTCTTGTCATTTTCACTTTCTTTTTGTTTTCACTATTCCAGCGTGGTATCGCAAGAAACCGTACACGCTGCCCTTACTGGGCCACAAGGCGGGACGAGTGATAAAAAAATGTATGCGATCGGAAGGCACAGAGTTTGTCAAAACACGGTTTTGAATGTCGACACGGCGACGGTTTTATCACCTGACGACGTTTCTTTTTTTTTAGTTTCGTTAAATTCACGTCTGTCACTTATCATTTTATTGCGTTTTTAATAAGCCCTCAATCATCTTAATTGCAATCGACTCATGGTGAAAAAACGTTGATGTCAATTTGAATGAGCCACCCTTTTCACTCAGCCCTCTGACCAATGAGAAATTCTGAAGCACCCTATCGTGAAACAAAAGTCAAAGTAGTTTGTTTTTACTGTCTGACTTTATAGCGCACCTTTGAATGTCTGGTGCCTTGTGCAGCGGCGGCTAGATAATCAACATGCCATGTTTAGTGCATTGGTATTGCAGCAGTGGCTGACGCATTTTGGCTGGCATGTGGAAACTGTTTTCTCGCAATATAATTATATTCATCCGAGTCGATGTCTCACTAGCTCGCTTCAACTTTTGTGTTGCTTTTTTGTTAACTACTTCTAAAAAACTTACAAAACAGAAGTATGGGCGATAATACGGCTCGGTAGCTGGCGCCATTGATTCGCTGACCACACTACGTTTCATACATCAAGAGCAATGTTGTGGAAGCTATGCGAGAAGTTCGGTCAACAAACTGTGTGAGCCCTCGCGTCTTCCGCTTATATTTTGTCGTTGCAAAAGTGGCCTCCGCAATCGGCTCTAGCTGCGCACGACCAGAAGTAATCGTGCAAGTAGCAATACGAAATAAAGAGATGCTCAGCGATGTAGAACATCTGGACATCCGTATATGGTATGGAAAACATTTATTGAGGTCTATCGGGGGGTGAACTAGCACGTAGCGGGCTGCTACCACGTCGGGACTGATTTACATAACATCTACGCTACGTCATGGGTCCGTTGGACTGCCCATAGCTGCGTCCTTGAGTCCGTACTGCGTAGCACAGCATCCCACTTGGACAATGTAACGTCTTCAACTCGTAATGCAGGGCACCGCAATAGCATGCGATCTAAGCTGGTAAAGTCTGAGCAAAGCACGCATGTTTGACGTCTGAATCTCTGGATTAATTTCGTGCAAGAGTACGGGGCTGGGATAAGCCCCGACCTGCAAGAGTTTGAGCGTCAACGCCTGAGGCATGTTCGGTTTACTGTGCGGTGGTGGATACTTTCGCCTCCTCAAATAAAATTTCTTAGTAAGTTCATTGTACATCGTTGGGGGATCTTTGCTGTCCAGAACTTCATCGCCGCGTCGTTCAGTACATAGCTACGTGGTCGACGACTCCTCGCGCAGCACTCTGGGCCGACTAGTTCAGGTTGGAGAGAGCACCCTTGATCTGTCCTATGTGAGCGGAGATCCAGACGACCGTGTTGCTGTACTTATTTAGCAGGATTCGCGAGGCTGATTCCGAGATGGGGCCTTTAGTGAATGCTCGGACTGGTGATCTCGAGTCACTCTATATTATTGTTTTCGCGTCGTCTAGCAGAGCCAATGCTATTGCGACCTCTTCGGCAACCTCGGACATTGTAGTCCAGACCATCTGGGAATTTGTAACAATGCCATCTTGGTCAATGGTGACTGAAACGAAGGCTTTTCTGTTTGGGTACCGTGCAGCGTCAACGAAACAGCAACTCCGGGCATGTTGGTGAGCAGAGTACAGGAGGCTTAAGTCATATCCCGTCGTCTGCCTAAATTGCATACTCAGGGTGGATATTCCGAGGTATTGTTTCCATGGTAATGCTATCTCTCTCTCTCTCCCTCTCTGTTCTCGGGGAATGCTGCAGTATCTGGTATCAATTTTTGTCGGGTGAACTTCAAACTCTCTCAGGATGTTTCTTCCGGCAATAGTGTTAGAAAGTCTGGTAAACTGCGCCCTCTCTTGTGGCTCAGCTATCTCTTCTAGCGTGTTGTGCATGCCGAGGTGGAGCAGCCTCTCTGAGCTCGTGTACATGAGAAGCCCGAGGGCTCTCTTCACCGCTTTTCTTATCAACGTTTTCAGTTTTATGGAAAGACGGGCTAGTTTGTTTTGCTGCATACTGAATCTTAAGCGCACACACACGAGGACCCATAAGATGGAGACATAGGGACTGCCCTGGTCCCTGTGTCCCTATCTTATGTGTCCTCGTGTGTGTGCGGTTAAGCTTCAGTGTCCAGTTTGTCCCACTTCGACCTCTACCAGTTGTGCATTGCCGCGATGTAGGTGACGTGACACATCACGAAAGCCAACCTGATGAGGTTGTCCTCGCATAGTTCTTGCTGCTGGTTAGCAACCCTTCTTTCAATCTGAGTGCGTTGTCTGTTTTCGTGATAAGCTTAAGTACAGTCTGGTTATTTGAGCCGTTTCGTTCAATAATCATACCTAGAACGCGGAGGGTATCACACCCTGGGGATGATACCACCCTCACTTCTACTTAAAGTGATGTCGATGTCTTCTACAGGCCTCCAACTGTTAGGTTTGGGGCCCCTGCACTTGGGGTTGTACAGAAGCTGCTCAAGTTTTGACGGCGAGCATCAGAGCCCAGTTAGTCTGAGGTAGTCTTCTGTGACCTCGATAGCAATTTGAAGTGCAGCTTCCAAAGACCCTTCGCTGCCCCCGGTGCACCATATGGTGACGTCGGCTGCATATATAATATGATTACTCCCGTTGACCTCCGAGAGTTTTCTAGATACAATAATCATAGCAAGGTTAAAGAGGGAATCGAGCTTAACCGAGTTTGACACGAGGTCTCCCACTATGAGGATGGCTTCCCTGCGCGTCAAGAAGGATATCATGTAGTCATAAAAGTTCTTGCCCAGAGTAAGGCTCAGATCATTCCCAAACATAGGAGTGTAGGATGTGTTTGAAAGCTTTTTCCAACTCAAGCCCGAGAATGCCTCTCGTGTCTCTCGTGTTACGATCAATAACCTGATCCTTGATTAGCTTCATATCATCTTGAATAGAAAGCCCAGCTTTGAAGCCTATCATGTTGCGGTAATAGACGTTCCAAGACGTTCCAAGTATCGGGAGAGCGTGTTCAGGATTGCGTGCTCGGCTACCTTGCCAACACACGAAGTGAGTGAGATGGACCCGATATTGTCGAGACTGGGGGGGGGGGGGGGGGGGCTTTCCGTACATGGGAATTAGAATGATGGGGGCCTTCTTCCACAGTGCTGGAACATTCCCGTTTCTCCATGACTTGTCAATGAACTCAGTGAGGTGCTCTAGCTATTTGTCATCCAGGTTGCTTAGGGCCGTTTAGTGATCTTGTCTGTACCGGGTGCCGATCGGCTTGCCTGACTTCTTCAACTCCAAGCTCTGCGTTCAACTCTTGGTTCTTAATACTCTTATAATCATTGAGGAGACGATCATTCGTGGGGCTCTAATTCACCATGTAATTGCTAAGAAGCTTCCGTATACCTTAATCGTACATGAATTCCTGTCTGGCTGCGTGCAAATTGTGTGCCAGTGTGCTTGGTTGATTCGACTTGGTATTTGTCTCATCTAGCAAGTGCTTCAGGAGGTTTCAGGACCCGGCAACATCATCGTTTTGTTTCTGAAACAGAAATTATCTTAATTTATGACTCAGTCTAAAACGCAAAAAAATCACATTACAGATGGTAAAATTATTCAACAATATGTTGCTGCAAACGCATCTCTTTTGCCGAAAGTCTCGCTGTCTTCCGTAGCGTTGCACCTGACGTATGCAAGGGAATATAACACCGATTCTGTACGTGGGACTCAACACTGAGAAAACTTTGTACCAATTTTATTCATTTCTTCGCGGTCATGATTCATATGGCCAGTAGATTTATTCTGTACTTGGGTGGAGTGCCACTTCGATCACTCATGAAGTGCGAGGAAGGAGCAATGTTAGAATAGGGTTGTTACTTTATCCCAGTATAGGCGGCCGTTCCAACAGATGACATCTTCTGTCATATCACATTGTCGCTGTCGGCTGTGCGTGCAGGGTCTGCAAGACGGCGCCAACTGCCATAACAACGACCAGTGCGTGTCTCGGTGCTGCCTCAAGGTGTTCCATGGTGACGGCGCTGGCAGTCCCGGCCAATGCCGTCCTGCCGCTGGTCCCGGAGAACGATGCAGCTTCGAGCAAGTCAAAGGCGGTGCCAACGTCAACTTCTGCCCCTGCCGTGTTGGTGAGCGTCGGCCCTCTTTATTGCGCGAGCCAGTCGGGCTGCCGTGCAACCTGAAGTATAATAATAATAATTATTAGGGATGAAGCACCTTAAAATCCCAGCGTGTCGGTGCGCACCGTCTTCTGCTGCCACAGCTGTCGTGACGGTCGATTGGCTTGAATGCAAGAAAGAGAGAGAGTGAACGGCACACTGTGGAAGTGCTCTTTCGCCCTTGAGAAACAACGCGCTGCACAGCCGTTCACCGGCACCCCGTATTATAGACTGTGAATCTTGACTTGCAGTGTAGTGCCTATGGGATATTTCTCTTGTTCGTAGCTGAACAATAAAGTTTCGGTGCGTGCTAAAAGCGGGCTGCATCCTCCGGCACTCCTCACATTTAACGTTGGTGGAGCTGAAATTCCTTTCCCAGCATGCTTCGCCCTTCCCTGGATTTGTTGCTCACGCTCGGCTCACGCGGTGAGCAGACTCGGCGTGGCGGATGCGTGGACTGTTCCCGTCAGTGGGTGTGGCTGATAAGCGATAGCGTGTGATAAGCCAGCCATGGAGAGTGTTTATTTTTATGCTTCAACGCCCGAAACCATGGTACGATTATGAGAGGTGCCGTAGTGAAGTGCTGCCAAAATTTCAACCACCTGGGATTCGTTAACATGCTCCTGAATCAATGTGCACGGGCCTTTAGCATTTTGCCTTTAGTGAAAATGCGGTTGCCGCGGCCGAGATTCGATCGTGTGACCTGTGGGTCAGCACTGTAGCACTTTAATTACTAGAACACCATGGCGAGTGAAGTGCAAAGGGTTCTAGCTAATATTTCGAACGTTCACAGCTATGAGTAATTTCTCTAAGCTTTAACACTTCTCTATATCAATATGTCATGTCGTAGTTATCGAAGGTGCGACAAGCCTAGCGTTGTCAGCTACGTGCAAGTTAGGTAGCTGAGCTCGTAAATGACGTAGCAGGCAGTAAAAAACGCACAGCCCTACCGTTAACGCAAGGCGCTATTCCTTTCAAACTGACAGGCCACGTGTACATTGACACCGAAGTCTCGGTTTTAAGTGTGTTGATTAAAAAAAATGCTGGGGGCTTACTTTAATAGCTTTATTTGTACTAAGTTTGGCAGTTGTCAGTTCGCCCTTGTCCTGTGTCTGTGGGTTCGCTTCATCGGTCCTTATTTCCGTTTGAGCTGCGCGCTGTATATTTCGAACTGCTTGCCATTCTTTTCATGATAATACAAGTTGTCACTATCGTAATAATTGCTTCACCCTTGCTACGACACTGCGACTTCTTTACAATCTCAACTGGTGTCCCTATTGGCCGATGTTAGTTATTATTATGATCGGTTAGTCCACAAGAGTGGTTCGAAAGGACGAATATGATGGCAGCACAACTGAATGGTATTGTAACAACGGAACCAATAAACCACAAACAAGAAACTTCACAAATTTGGCATCCGGCCCTTGGAACCCTGCACATTATCTTTTTTCTGCTGCCATCAGTTGTCTTGGTAACGGTGCCAACACCGACAAGCTTCGTGTTCTTGCCTACCTCAAGCACGCTGGTTTAAGAAATGGAGAGTGCTTAGATGGAAAGCTTTTGATTTGCGTAAATGGTACGTATGTGAAACAATTGTATAAAAAAAAACTGGTGACAATGAGACATACGTAACGTCCAAAATTACTATTTTAAAGGGCAAAAAATCAACATCATCATCATAATCATCATCATCAGCCTGACTACGTCCACTACAGGACAAAGGCCTCTCCCATGTTCCGACAGTTAACTCAGTCGTGTGCTTGCTGCTACCAATTTACACCCGCAAACTTCTTAATTTCATCTGCCCACCTAACCTTCTGTATCCGCCTAACCCGCTTCCCTTCTCTGGGAATCCAGTTAGTTACCCTTAATGACCAGCGGTCATCCTGTCTACGTGCTACATGCCCGGCCCATGTCCATTTCCTCTTCTTGATTTCAACTATGATATCCTTAACCCCCGTTTGTTCCCTAATCTACTCTGCTCTCGTCTTGTCTCTTAAAGTTACACCTACCATTTTCTTTCCATTGCTCGCTGCATCGTCCTATATTTAAGGTGAACCCTCTTTGTAAGTCTTCAGGTTTCTGCTCCATAGCTAAGTACCGGCAAGATGCAGCTGTTATATGTCTTCCTTTTGAGGGATAGTGGCAATCTATCTGTCATGACTTGAGAGTGATTTACAAATGGGCTCCACCCAATTCTTATTCTTCTAGTTACTTCAATCTCGTGGTTCAGCTCCACGGTTATTACCCGCCCTAGGTAGACATAGTCTTTTACAACTTGAAGTGGACTATTGCCTATCTCAAAGCGCTGCTCTCTTCCGAGGTCGTTGTACATTACTTTCGTTTTCTGCAGATTAATTTTAAAACACACCTTTCTGCATTCGTGTCTAACTCCGTAATCATGACTTGCAATTCGTCCCCTGAGTTACTCAGTAATGCAATGTCATCGGCGAAGCGCAGGTTACTAAGGTACTTTCCATTAACTCTTATGCCTGACTGTTCCCATTCTAGGCCTCTGAAAACCTCCTGTTAAACACGCGGTAAATAGCATTGGGGAGATCGTATCCCCCTGTCTTACACCCTTCTTGATTGGTATTCTGTTATGGAGTATTATGGCAGCAGTTGATCTCCTGTAGATTTCTACCAAGGTGTTTATATATGCTCCATCGACGCCCTGATTCCGCAGTGTCTGTATGACTGCTGATATTTCTACTGAATCAAACACCTTCTCGTAATCTATGAAGGGTATGTATAGTGGTTGGCTATACTCTGAGCATTTCTCTATTACCTGATTGATAGTATGAATAACTACTTGAATCCAATTAATAGCGAAGGAACCTGGAGCATACAAGACATTATTTGTAGTCTTTAATTGAGCTGTAGTAATCACGATATAAATGGAAATGAAAGTATATAAATAAGACTAGGTTACGCCTAGGTTACGGTTAATTCTTGTATGTGTTAGGTTGGCTGTCACGTGTGTAACACAAACTTTCCTGGTACTGTTTGCGTACTTTGCACTTTCACTAAGTCTGAGAACTATAGTGGTTAAACAGTATGCTGAATGGATTTATCTCTTATGTTTTTACTAATTGTTGCCAGGTATCTGCGGAGACGACGACATCTGCCCCAAGGAGGACACCAGCGATGAGGACTGACACGATGAGGAATAAAGCAATGCGTCCGCTTATCTAGCCCGATGATTTTTGTTCATACGGTCAATAACGATGTACTATATGAGCAATAAAACAAACCTTCACATTCACACATTCACCTAGTCCTACCACCACGATAAACACAAGCTCTGTCTGCTTGCTTTTGAAGTATGTAGCAAAATAGAAATAATCATTTATTCATGTGTTTCTGTGTTTCGGATGTCATTTATGCAAAATATTATTAGTTTTCACTTAATCTCTTTGTTTCGGAGTCTAAAACACATTTGATAAACAGCGCTCAAGATTGACGGATAGACCACGTGGGCTTGCTTCGGTTTTCGACCCTGTTTGTGAAGCGATAAACAAGATGACAGGTCTAAGCGGTTCTGGAGTGCTGGACTGAGGATTATCCAGAAGCGTTCTGCAGAACAGCGCTTGGCAGAACAGCTCCAGAACTAAATAAAGTTTATTATCTCTCTCTTTCTCTCTAAGCGGCCAACACACGAACTGTGTGTATCGACACACAACACACGTAAAGGCCAATTCAACGGGAAAAAGTGTCTAATTTATGTCAAGGAAATGGCTAGGTAGGTAAATAAGAGACAATATACAAAAATATCGAAAGCTTTCCGGCGTGAATTAGAAAGTGTTTTTAGCGCATCTTCGGCAACTATGTCTGTGAAATACTTTCAGATATAGCTGTAAACGAAACCCTAGGCCACAAGCAGTCAGAGTCAGAATACTGCGTTCCTATCATACAGGCTTCACGGTATGAAGTGTGATCTTCTATTACAACACCCAAGCAACAATGTTATCATACCCAACTGAAGAGGTAATCAAAATAAAGGGATTCGAGCGTGCTTTATTATTCTTGTGCAATTACTACTTAAAAAAACAGACAGTATGTCGTGAAAGAACGAGGCATACATTTTTTGTACGCTCAACTGAGCCACTCTATCCGACAACTCAATGTGTACTAACGTCCCTCAAACATATCACAATATGACAGAAATGGCTGCATGTCACTGCATTCACTGTGAGTATTTTATTTCCCATTTATCGTGCATGGCAGCGTAATATCAACGCCTTGTTGGCGAACACTATTCATGGTACGTACATTGCCAAACACCCAACGACTCAAACGGTATGTAAACGAGAACTTGTCTATGCACATGCCAAAAAATTAGAAAAAAAGAGAAAAAAGAAAAAGAAAAGTCGTATTCCGCGAAATGAGTGCCTGCAACATGAAGTAATGCTGGAAGTGATTGTTTTCTCTGCCATACTTATAAAGTTTCCCGTCGGCGTGCGTATTTTAACTGAATCTCACGGCATAATTCGGCAGGTACAACACATGCTCTTGCTCCTAATATTGCTATACGGGCTTGAAAACTTTGTTTTGTGCCACCTGATATTTTTAGAGATGCTTGCACATTAGGTATACTTTCGGTATAGCCATACAATAAACTGTGATTGTTAAACAGCAGCAATAATACGAGCACTAGAACATCAACCTTGGTGTTTATAATTCCAGTTCTAGTTCAGGTTGATTCGCTGGTATTGCATGGACAAAAATACGGGTTACATATCATACACAGAATCAGGAGGCCCCAATGTAGAAGACTATATCAGCTTCTATCATTAGTGATAGAAGGTGATCCGTGACCTTCTATCATTAGACCTTCTGTCATTAGTGGCGTACATGAAAAAAGGTGAGCGACAGCAGCAAAAACTAAATGAGTGAAGAAATGAAAACGCAAGCATTGCAGAAAGATGTATACTAAAAAAAGATATATTTACCTAATAACATTCAAAATATTTAAAATACACATTGGAATACAAAAAAAAACTAAGTGATGATGAGAATATATTTATTACAGGTGAAAAAAAGGCTCCTTTAACAGTGTGTTTTTCGTGTTGCGTTTATACAATTGCAATGACTGAGATGACTTGACATTTAGAGGTACGTGACTCCAAGGTTGAACACCATAGAAGCGAAGTGTAAATCTTCTGTAGTTCGATCTTATTTTAGGTAAAAGAAGGTTATTATTTTCTGAAAACCTGGTATTGTTGTTGACAAGGATATGTTAAGAAATACTATCTAGTGATATTTCGTGATGAATGTGATGTGTGGGATGAGCGACAATCTGTCATAAAACGACTCTAGAAGGAGTAGAATACGAAGCGGTTGATAGATAAGTAGAGAATGGGAACGAAACGGGTTAACCGTCATTATTTTATCGCCTGGTTTTGAAGACGATGAAGCGGTTTGAGATAAATGGCTTAGGTGTTATTCCATGGTGATAAGCAGTATGATAAATGGCTATTAATATGAGCATTGTAAATTGATATATGAATATGACGTTGAAAGACAATGGACGGGTTTTAATGATAATGCGCATGCTAAATGAAACAATTTTTATAAGCGAGTTGGCATGAAAGTTTTTATCCAGTGTAATACTAAAAAATTGAACATTATCAGATGCTATTATAACATAACTAGGATGGGGAGACTGTCAAGAACGTTATATTACAAATACCCCTGCATGGTTTACGACAAAAATGGAATGATATACATTTATATAATGAACGCAGGTTACATATAAAATTTACGTACTGTGCCTAGCCGGGGCTAGCTCTCAAATTGAAAACACAGGCATCTAATTGCACTGCATTATCTGGCCCAAAATATCTTCTCCGTTGGCTGCTGCTATTTAGCTGAAATATTGAGAGGCATGCGGCAGTTTTTTTTCTATACGAGCTCCGGTTGCCTGTCGCAGGCCACAATGATGTGACGTCACGAATCTATTCGGCTATGAGAAATGAAAACGATAAGACGTGGCTTGGAATGAACAAATACAAGACTGTATATGAGAAATAAGAGGAAAAGGCACAGTTACGATTTCAGTCCTAACACATAGACATCCGTCTGTTCCGTCCATACCTTTTAGCTTTTATTATAAAATAGCATTTTCGAGGCTAGCACTAATGTCTTCACTCCACTACTGTACACTTAAACCACGAGAGAGGTAAGGTACTTAAAAATATGTTTGATCTCTCCGTCATATGAATCAGTAAAACGCCAATGTAAAATGTGTTCTTACAGAAGTAGTTTAATGTTTACTGCACATTCATATTATAAAGCTTGCGCCATATCAATTGGTGTTTGACAGATATAACACCGCTTAACCTGGATGCATCCACGTTAACGCTTAGTAATACATCGCCATCCCGACGACTAACATCCATCAATAAGGATTAAACGAACCCTTGTGGTCATAGGTGAGTGCGGAACTAGAGAAAGTGATGTGACAGCCGGAAGAACGTGACTGATTGGACGCCGACCTTGGGCTAAAGTCGCCTACTCGCGGCATGTAGAAGTTATTGAACGCCACGGCCCGACCAGAGGGAAACGCAACGCGTGATGTGTCTTGCCTGTTGGCCGACCACGATTCTTTTGCGGGGCGAGCGTAAGCGGTGAACGCGGAGTTAGCACACCAAGACGAAGCAGGCGCGTTGATCTATGCGTTGCAGAGCTATGTTTTGGTATGGATAAATTCTATGAGTGATACCGACGTTTGGGGTAAGATCGCCACCTAGAGATGTGTTTTAGAAACGCGCCGAATGAGACTGACACTTGGAAACGACGCGTTGAAGGAACTAATGGTAGATGCCACGGTCTTGATGCGTTACTGCACTTTACCAAGAATGCTAAGAGGGCTGTTGTTGATATAAAATGAGCATATTTGGAAGAGTTCAAAGTATGTGACCATGGCGAAGTGGATAGCCAATAAAGAAAAAATGGTGCAGTAGATAACGTGCCTGGCATCTGTTGTCACGAACTCGAGGTCAAGGGTTCAACTTCCGATGACAGAACTTTTTTCTTTGTTTTCTGATCATACGTATTTTTGACGTCACTTCTGTGACGGAAATACATCATTGAAGTCTTAGTGGGCCCCGGCATAAAACACCTTGGTGCCAAAAACGAGTAACATTCACAAAACACTGGACGAAGAAAAAAACATACATTGGTGATGCCATTACTCCTTTCTGTAAGTAGCATGCGCCAAACGTCCCAACCTCCTACTTTATTATAACTGTGTTCAACCGTTTGTGCACAAGTCTGGCTACGGTTGGCTGCTATGGTATGCTGATTCTATTTCAGACCAACTAATCGGACTGTTGATCATCTAGTGGGAGGACTTAACAGCAATGCATTATTCAAAACCTGTAATATCTTGCAATTTTGATTTGGCGAATAGTCATGAATTGCCAGAAAATTTTAAAAACACATTCCCACAAAATCAGCACCACACGACGTCAGTACCACCACCGAAATAACTAACTAACTAACTAACTAACTAACTAACTAACTAACTAACTAACTAACTAACTAACTAACTAACTAACTAACTAACTAACTAACTAACTAACTAACTAACTAACTAATTAATTAATTAATTAATTAATTAACTAATTAATTAAATAGACAACTAACTAAATTCTTTAGACTGTAACAGTTAGTTTCAGACGAAAAAAAAAGACACATTCACTTGTTGGAAATGTGAAATGTGTGGGCATTCGCATCCAAACCGCCTGAAATCGCTGATATAGGGCATCACGTTAGTCCGCGTAGTGGCGTCATAAGCCAGATCTCTTGAGACAGCTATTCGTGATCAGCACCGAGTGTTCCTCCGTGCTTGATCGATAACGACATTATTCGCCCTACCCTTCACTTCACCGACAAAGGTGTCTCACGTTGCATCTCATACATTTTAAACATGCTATAGGCGACATACAGACTGGTTCAGACTGAACCAAGTCTGTGATGGGTCGCAGTAATGACGCTAACTTATCACGTGTGCAAACCGTGACCGGTCAGCTGGCGCAGCGAAGCGTCAAAGCAGCAAGAGGAAGAGCGTGGCACGAGGCACAACCTGGGCCCACCCGTCATCTCCAACGTGGCGACTGGGGCGCGAGCTTTTCCGGGTCAGCGTCCCCGCCTGCTAAACGGCCGCATGGATGAGCGACAGGCGCACCGCACGGTATAAACACGTTCCGCCCCCCTTTTTTTTCTTCCCCCCACTTCCGACATATGGCGTGTGTGTGCGCTGCGTGTCAGCGGCACTGGCAGCGAACCTCGGCGGGGGACCTCTCTCTCTTGCACGACTGCTACGATCAAGCGAAATTGCTATCGATAGCGGTTGTGCCACTGATTTCTGGCGTGTGGTGAAAGCAGAAAAAAAAACCTCTTCTCTTTCACTTCCGTACACGCAAACGCATACGCACACGCGAATATAAACTTAATCGCACCGAAGGCAAGAGTATCACTGACCCGACACCGCAAATGCGTTTTGATTTGTTAATCATTTCAGTTTTTTTTTCACAGTTACCTTGCTCAACTAAAATGAATAACGCCGATCTGAGGAGTTTCAAGTTAATAAAAATACAGTGCTAATGCGGTTCTTGTGTAGAGATTGGTGTAGTTCTAAATCTGGGGCCGAACACAGCTCCACTAGTGTGAAAACTGTGGACGCTGTTATTAGTCCCTGTCTATGAGTGATCCCTCGCAGGAGTTCGGCACACCACCACTGTGGAGAGGTGAAAACGAGTGCTTGGGGAGGTCAGCCGCGTGTTTCCGAAGCGTTTTTAGCTATTTTAATTCAAATATTGAAATAATAATTTTTCAAATAGTAATTTAGTACGCTACGCGAAGTACGCTATGCGAATAGTACGCTATGCGAAGTAAGGCCAAGTGATGCCAAGTTCCAGTCAAGTCCAGCAGAGTCCCCTCTCGCCGTTTAGTCAGTCTAAACGAGCCCAGTCTATAGCAGTCGCAGCATGCCGCGATTCCCGGTAACTTCCTCATAGGCAGTGCGAACCTTTTCGTTCTCTCCATGCGTGCGTCTGGATTGGATGGATGGTTGGATGGAGTCTGACACTGTGCGCCAGCGCCACGCACCGGCTTTACACAGAACGAGGGAGCGCATCCGCCGTTAGTTGTAATGTCCGGTCTGGTGCGACCGAACAGTTGCACGCAGTTTCCATGCAGACCGGCTGATGGCTGAGAAATAAACTATTTGAACAAAAGTCAAGAGTTAGAACAAATTAAAAAGTTTAAAAGCAGAGTTTTAGGTGGCCTTCAGGCTTCCGGTTGTGGCGTCCAGGCCGTGCCCAGTCGTGATGTCGTCCGCTAAAGGCATCAGCCGAAGTTGGAGATCCAGCCTGGTGCTGTATTAAGTAGCCTTCCACTGCTGCGGACTTTTTAGCTGCCAGGAGGCAGGGGTACACATTTATATAGTAGTATAGACGCTTTATTGCAATGTGAACTTCTGCAAAGAAACTGTATATAGATTACCGTGTCATTTTAACGTGTTTCAGTATGCTATTTTTTTACTTGCTTAATATATATATTGGGTAACTACTTGAGTAAGTATTTTTGGGTAACTTTTTTGTATTTTTTAACTACGGTACTTATTATACAACTGGAGCAACTGAGGTAGTATAAACCTCGATTTCTCCCCAGCAAGCCAGTTAAAAGTAAATAAAAGAGGCAGGAGCAAGTGTGCCGGACATGGCGCACCCGCCACATGAGCGACGAGCAAGTGACTAAGTACCAGAGGGGGGGGGGGGGGCGCCGCGGTGGTCTAGCGGCTAAGGTACCCGGCTGCTGACCCGCAGGTCGCGGGATCGAATCCCGGCTGCGGCGGCTGCATTTCCAATGGAGGCGGAATTGTTGGAGGCTCGTGTGGTCAGATATGGGTGCAAGTTAAAGAACCCCAGGTGGTCAAAATTTCCGGCGTCTCTCATAATCATATGATGGCTTTGGGACGTTAAACCCCACATATCAATCAGGTCCTGGGAGAAAGGGGGAAGAAGGCAAGACGTGCAGTAGTAAGAGAGGTAGAGAGGTGCTTAGTGCGGGCCTGAAGTTTGCGTCACAAGTGTTCTCCCCGAGATCAAGTGGAGTCACCACCTGGTGGCCACTGGCTGAAGCGCACCTAGCCGTGGATTGCTCCGGGCGTCGCCTGCTAGCCACATAACTCCAGCCTGTGCATGAACGTCATGCACGTCCTCAAAGGGCGGTAGTCTCGCTCTCTTAGCGCAAGTTCAACTGCTTGTACGTTTGTCTAGCACTATGTAAAGAAGCATTTGGCCTTGCTCGGTTCTATATGTACTGCAATAGGATGAGTTCGCGCACTAGACGAGATATTGTCGTCGTGCCATCCATTCGCCATGATTATGCCGGTACGGGTGCCGATTTTAGTTGAAGCACATCGTAAAGTGCACCTGGCGTCGTACCAAGCATGAAATATGATGGATATTGTGCGAATGCAGCGTTTTAGCGACACAGTTATAAACAAAGTTTTGCATCGTTTTTAGGTGTATAAATGTGGCACTATTATTTATTGGTTATGCGAGGAGCTTTAGTTGTGCTTGAGATAACATTTTATTGAGTGGTTTTGGTTCTGCGACACTGCTATCTAGTAAATTCTGACAATTGTCTTTTGGGCAGCGGGACCCGGACAGAGTACTAAAAGAAACAAATACAGACAAGTGCTGACTGACAACTGGTTTTATTTTTTTTTGGCAGGGTGTCATTTGTACTCGTGATGATTTTTGTACTTAGAGATGTGTAAAAAAATCGGCCCTGTATCTGCATGTAATCTGCAAATGTCGTCGAAAGACGATAGTCTTGCGTGTGGAGAGAGTGAACAAGACATTTATTTGATGTTCTGCGCAAGAAAATTGGTGAATGGTATTCTGGAGGCGCTGCGTTTGAGTGCCTCGAGCGGGCAGTGGAGGCGAACGAGCACACCAAGTCACGTCACACGTGAGACATAAGCGCCATCTGGCAGTTTATGGCTGTGCGCACCCATCTCAGAGGTGATAAGGTGTAGAACGCAAGGCGACGGGTAGGTGCAACCACGGTCTCGTTTTAGCAAAGCGTTGGAAACACTCGTCTTACCGTTCAAGCGTTGCATGGTCAACGCACCGTGATAAGCGCTACGGTCCTTAAAATTATTTATGTATGCCTTTTCTAGTGAAAGGCTCCCATGCAGAATATATACGCGTTGTTATGGTGCCCTAGACATGCGCAATAATTTCTTTTTAATTGCTAATTGCACAAGCATGAACGCTCAACCTTGAGCAACATAGGTGGGCGCTGCGGATGGGGTTGGTCGTTTCAAATACCCGATGCTGTGAGAAGTGAACAAACAGACAAATGTACAGACAGACAGACCAAAATTTTTGAGTCGAAGGTCCCCAAGAAAGACTATGGTCTTTATTAAAATCATTTGTCAGTCAGGGCTTGCCTGAGTTTGTTCCTTTTAACGCTCCGTCTGGGTAGAGCTGTCCAAAGAAAAAATGTTTAATTAACAACTCTCCCAGCTTTCGGTTCAAATTCTGGCACTTCGGTACCTAAATTATCTATAAAAAGAAACATAAAGGTAGAATGGCATGGAGGGGTTAAACTTGAGTCGCCGTGTGCAATTTCAACATTGGGCAAAATCGATACAGACACAATCGTGTTCTTAGATTTGGGTCTGCTTTAAAAAAACCTGGATGGTCAAAATCA